>NW_024543131.1:0-169690 GCF_018167655.1 Microtus oregoni
AGCACCCTGAGTACTGTGCACAGATCACCCTGATCACTGAGCACCCAGCACCCTGAGCACTGAGCAGCCAGCACACCGAGCACGGAGCACCCAGCACCCTGAGTACTGAGCACCCAGCAACCTGAGCACTGAGCACCCGGAGGACTGAGCACCCAGCACCCCGAGCACTGAGCACCCAACACCTTGAGTACTGAGCACTCAGCACCCTGAGCACTGAGCACCCAGCACCCCGAGTACTGAGCACCCAGCACCCTGAGTACTGAGCACCCAGCACCCTGAGCACTGAGCACCCGGAGGACTGAGCACCCAGCACCCTGAGCACTGAGCACCGATCACCCTGAGCACTGAGCACCCAGTACCCCCGAGTACTGAGCACCCAGCACCCTGAGTACTGAGCACCCAGCACCCTGAGCACTGAGCACCCGGAGGACTGAGCACCCAACACCCTGAGTACTGAGCACCGAGCACCACGAGTACTGAGCACCCAGCACCCCGAGCACTGAGCACCCAGCACCCTGAGTACTGAGCACCCTGAGTACTGAGCACTGAGCACCGAGCACCCTGAGTACTGAGCACCCTGAGGACTGAGCACCCAGCACCCTGAGCACTGAGCACCCAGCACCCTGAGTACTGTGCACAGATCACCCTGATCACTGAGCACCCAGCACCCTGAGCACTGAGCACCCAGCACCCTGAGTACTGAGCACCCAGCACCCTGAGCACTGAGCACCAAGCACCCTGAGTACTGAACACCCAGCACCCTGAGCACTGAGCACTGAGCACCCAGGACCCTGAGCACTGAGCAACCAGCACCCCGAGCACTGAGCACCCAGCACCCTGAGCACCCAGCACCCTGAGCACTGAGCACCCTGAGCACTGAGTACCCTGAGCACTGAGCACTTAGCACCCAGCACCCTGAGTACTGAGCACCGAGCACCACGAGTACTGAGCACCCAGCACCCTGAGTACTGAGCACCCAGCACCCCGAGCACTGAGCACCCAGCACCCAGAGTACAGAGCACACAGCACCCCGTGTACTGAGCACCCAGCACCCCGAGCACTGAGCACCCAGCACACTGAGTACTGAGCACCGATCACCATGAGCACTGAGCACCCAGCACCCTGAGTACTGAGCACCCAGCAGCCTGAGCACTGAGCACCCAGCACCCTGAGCACTGAGCACCCAGCACCCTGAGTACTGAGCACCCAGCACCCTGAGTACTGAGTACCCACCAGCCTGAGCACTGAGCACCCAGCACCCTGAGTACTGAGCACCGAGCACCCTGAGTACTGAGCACCCAGCACCCTTAGTACTGAGCACCCAGCACCCTGAGCACTGAGCACCCAGCACCCTGAGTACTGAGCACCCAGCACCACCCTCAGCACTGAGCACCCAGCACCCCGAGCACTGAGCACCCAGCACCCTGAGCACTGAGCACCCAGCACCCCGAGTACTGAGCACCAAGCACCCCGATTACTGAGCACCGATCACCCCGAGCACTGAGCACCCAGCACCCTGAGTACTGAGCACCCAGCACCCTGAGTACTGAGCACTGAGCACCCCGAGTACTGAGCACCCTGCACCCTGAGTACTGAGAACCGAGCACCCTGAGTACTGAGCACCCAGCACCCTGAGTACTGAGAACCGAGCACCCTGAGTACTGAGCACCCCGCACCCTGAGTACTGAGCCCCTAGCACCCTGAGAATGAGCACCCAGCACCATGAGTACTGAGCACCCAGCACCCTGAGTACTGAGCACTAAGCACCCAGAGCACTGAGCACCCAGCACCCCGAGCGCGGAGCACCCAGAACCCCGAGCACTGAGAACTGAGCACCCAGCACCCTGAGTAATGAGCACCGAGCTCCCCGAGCACTGAGCACCCTGAGTACTAAGCACCCAGCACCCCCGATCACTGAGCACCCAGCACCCTGAGCACTGAGACACCAGCACCCTGAGCACTGAGCACCCAGCACACTGAGTATTGAGCACCCAGCACGCTGAGTACTGAGCACCCAGCACCCCGAGCACTGAGCACCCAGCACCCTGAGTACTGAGCACTGAGCACCCAGCACCCCGAGCACTGAGCACCCAGCACCCTGTGTACTGAGCACTGAGCACCCTGAGTACTAAGCACCCAGAACCCTGAGTACTGAGCACCCAGGACCCTGAGCACTGAGCACCGAGCACCCCGAGCACTGAGCACCCAGCACCCTGAGCACTCAGCACCCAGCACCCCGATCACTGAGCACCCAGCACCCTGAGCACTGAGACACCAGCACACTGAGCACTGAGCACCCAGCACACTGAGTATTGAGCACCCAGCACGCTGAGTACTGAGCACCCAACACCCAGAGTACTGAGCACCCAGCACCCTGAGCACTGAGTACCCAGCACCCTGAGTACTGAGCACCCAGCACACTGAGTACTGAGCACCCAGCACCCTGAGCACTGAGCACCCAGCGGACTGAGCACCCAGCACCCTGAGCACAGAGCACCGATCACCCTGAGCACTGAGCACCCAGCACCCCGAGCACTGAGCACCCAGCACACTGAGTACTGAGCACCCAGCACCCCGAGTACTGAGCACCCAGCATCCTGAGTACTGAGCACCCAGCACCCCGAGCACTGAGCACTCAGCACCCTGAGTACTGAGCACCCTGAGTACTGAGCACTGAGCACCGAGCACCCTGAGTACTGAGCACCCTGAGGACTGAGCACCCAGCACCCTGAGTACTGAGCACTGATCACCCTGAGCACTGAGCACCCAGCACCCCGAGCACTGAGCACCCAGCACCCTGAGTACTGAGCACCCAGCACCCTGAGCACTGAGCACCGAGCACCCTGAGTACTGAACACCCAGCACCCTGATCACTGAGCACCCGGAGGACTGAGCACCCAGCACCCTGAGCACTGAGCACCGATCACCCTGAGCACTGAGCACCCAGCACCCCGAGTACTGAGCACCCAGCACCCTGAGTACTGAGCACCCAGCACCCTGAGCACTGAGCACCCGGAGGACTGAGCACCCAGCACCCTGAGTACTGAGCTCAGAGCACCCCGCGTACTGAGCACCCAGCACCCTGAGTACTGAGCACCCAGCACCCCGAGCACTGAGCACCCAGCACCCTGAGTACTGAGCACCCTGAGTACTGAGCACTGAGCACCGAGCACCCTGAGTACTGAGCACCCTGAGGACTGAGCACCCAGCACCCTGAGCACTGAGCACCCAGCACCCTGAGTACTGAGCACAGATCACCCTGATCACTGAGCACCCAGCACCCCGAGCACTGAGCACCCAGCACCCTGAGTACTGAGCACCCAGCACCCTGAGCACTGAGCACCAAGCACCCTGAGTACTGAACACCCAGCACCCTGAGCACTGAGCACTGAGCACCCAGCACCCTGAGCACTGAGCACTGAGCACCCAGCACCCCGAGCACTGAGCACCCAGCACCCTGAGCACCCAGCACCATGAGCACTGAGCACCCTGAGCACTGAGCACCCTGAGCACTGAGCACTGAGCACCCAGCACCCTGAGTACTGAGCACCCAACACTCTGAGCACTGAGCACCCAGCACGCTGAGTACTGAGCACCGAGCACCCTGAGTTCTGAGCACCCAGCACCCTTAGTACTGAGCACCCAGCACCCTGAGCACTGAGCACCCAGCACCCTGAGTACTGAGCACCCAGCACCACCCTCAGCACTGAGCACCCAGCACCCCGAGCACTGAGCACCCAGCACCCTGAGCACTGAGCACCCAGCACCCCGAGTACTGAGCACCAAGTACCCCGAGTACTGAGCACTGAGCACCCCGAGCACTGAGCACCCAGCACCCTGAGTACTGAGCACCCAGCACCCTGAGTACTGAGCACTGAGCACCCCGAGTACTGAGCACCCAGCACCCCGAGCACTGAGCACCCAGCACCCTGAGTACTGAGAACCGAGCACCCTGAGTACTGAGCACCCAGCACCCTGAGTACTGAGAACCTAGCACCCTGAGAATGAGCACCCAGCAACATGAGTACTGAGCACCCAGCACCCTGAGTACTGAGCACTAAGCACCCAGAGCACTGAGCACCCAGCACCCCGAGCACGGAGCACCCAGGATGCCGAGCACTGAGAACTGAGCACCCAGCACCCTGAGTAATGAGCACCGAGCTCCCCGAGCACTGAGCACCCTGAGTACTAAGCACCCAGCACCCCGATCACTGAGCACCCAGCACCCTGAGCACTGAGACACCAGCACCCTGAGCACTGAGCACCCAGCACCCTGAGTATTGAGCACCCAGCACGCTGAGCACTGAGCACCCAGCACCCCGAGCACTGAGCACCCAGCACCCTGTGTACTTAGCACTGAGCATCCTGAGTACTAAGCACCCAGCACCCTGAGTACTGAGCACACAGCACCCTGAGCACTGAGCACCGAGCACCCCGAGCACAGAGCACCCAGCACCCTGAGCACTCAGCACCCAGCACCCCGAGCACTGAGCACCCAGCACCCTGAGCACTGAGCACCCAGCAACCTGAGCACCCCGAGGACTGAGCACCCAGCACCCTGAGCACTGAGCACCCAGCACCTTGAGTACTGAGCACCGAGCACCCCGAGCACTAAGCACCCAGCACCCTGAGTACTGAGCACCCAGCACCCTGAGCACTGAGCACCCAGCACCCTGAGCACTGAGAACCCAGCACCCCGAGCACGGAGCACCCAGCACCCTGAGTACTGAGCACCCAACACCCAGAGTACTGAGCACCCAGCACCCTGAGCACTGAGCACCCAGCACCCTGAGCACAGAGCACCGATCACCCTGAGCACTGAGCACCCAGCACCCCAAGCACTGAGCACCCAGCACACTGAGTACTGAGCACCCAGCACCCCGAGTACTGAGCACCCAGCATCCTGAGTACTGAGCACCCAGCACCACGAGCACTGAGCACTCAGCACCCTGAGTACTGAGCACCCTGAGTACTGAGCACTGAGCACCGAGCACCCTGAGTACTGAGCACCCTGAGGACTGAGCACCCAGCACCCTGAGCACTGAGCACCCAGCACCCTGAGTACTGAGCACTGATCACCCTGAGCACTGAGCACCCAGCACCCCGAGCACTGAGCACCCAGCACCCTGAGTACTGAGCACTGAGAACCCTGAGTACTGAGCACCCTGAGGACTGAGCACCCAGCACCCTGAGCACTGAGCACCCAGCACCCTGAGTACTGAGCACCCTGAGGACTGAGCACCCAGCACCCTGAGCACTGAGCACCCAGCACCCTGAGTACTGAGCACTGATCACCCTGAGCACTGAGCACCCAGCACCCCGAGCACTGAGCACCCAGCACCCTGAGTACTGAGCACTGAGCACCCTGAGTACTGAGCACCCTGAGGACTGAGCACCCAGCACCCTGAGCACTGAGCACCCAGCACCCTGAGTACTGAGCACCCAGCACCCTGAGTACTGAGCACTGATCACCCTGAGCACTGAGCACCCAGCACCCCGAGCACTGAGCACCAAGCACCCCGAGCACTGAGCACCCAGCACCCCGAGCACTGAGCACCGAGCACCCTGAGTACTGAGCACCCTGAGGACTGAGCACCCAGCACCCTGAGCACTGAGCACCCAGCACCCTGAGTACTGAGCACCCAGCACCCTGAGTACTGAGCACTGATCACCCTGAGCACTGAGCACCCAGCACCCCGAGCACTGAGCACCCAGCACCCTGAGTACTGAGCACACAGCACCCTGAGCACAGAGCACCGAGAACCCTGAGTACTGAACACCCAGCACCCTGAGCACTGAGCACCCGGAGGACTGAGCACCCAGCACCCTGAGCACTGAGCACCGATCACCCTGAGCACTGAGCACCCAGCACCCCGAGTACTGAGCACCCAGCACCCTGAGTACTGAGCACCCAGCACCCTGAGCACTGAGCACCCGGAGGACTGAGCACCCAGCACCCTGAGTACTGAGCACCGAGCACCCCGAGTACTGAGCACCCAGCACCCTGAGTACTGAGCACCCAGCACCCCGAGCACTGAGCACCCAGCACCCTGAGTACTGAGCACCCTGAGTACTGAGCACTGAGCACCGAGCACCCTGAGTACTGAGCACCCTGAGGACTGAGCACCCAGCACCCTGAGCACTGAGCACCCAGCACCCTGAGTACTGAGCACAGATCACCCTGATCACTGAGCACCCAGCACCCCGAGCACTGAGCACCCAGCACCCTGAGTACTGAGCACCCAGCACCCTGAGCACTGAGCACCAAGCACCCTGAGTACTGAACACCCAGCACCCTGAGCACTGAGCACTGAGCACGCAGCACCCTGAGCACTGAGCACTGAGCACCCAGCACCCCGAGCACTGAGCACCCAGCACCCTGAGCACCCAGCACCCTGAGCACTGAGCACCCTGAGCACTGAGCACTCTGAGCACTGAGCACTGAGCACCCAGCACCCTGAGTACTGAGCACCCAACACTCTGAGCACTGAGCACCCAGCACGCTGAGTACTGAGCACCGATCACCCTGAGCACTGAGCACCTAGGACCCCGAGCACTGAGCACCCAGCACCCTGAGTACAGAGCACCCAGCAACCCGTGTACTGAGCACCCAGCACCCCGAGCACTGAGCACCCAGCACCCTGAGTACTGAGCACCGATCACCATGAGCACTGAGCACCCAGCACCCTGAGTACTGAGCACCCAGCAGCCTGAGCACTGAGCACCCAGCACCCTGAGCACTGAGCACCCAGCACCCTGAGTACTGAGCACCCAGCACCCTGAGTACTGAGTACCCAGCACCCTGAGCACTGAGCACCCAGCACCCTGAGTACTGAGCACCGAGCACCCTGAGTACTGAGCACCCAGCACCCTTAGTACTGAGCACCCAGCACCCTGAGCACTGAGCACCCAGCACCCTGAGTACTGAGCACCCAGCACCACCCTCAGCACTGAGCACCCAGCACCCCGAGCACTGAACACCCAGCACCCTGAGCACTGAGCACCCAGCACCCCGAGTACTGAGCACCCAGCACCCCGAGTACTGAGCACCGAGCACCTCGAGCACTGAGCACCCAGCACCCTGAGTACTGAGCACCCAGCACCCTGAGTACTGAGCACTGAGCAACCCGAGTTCTGAGCACCCAGCACCCCGAGCACTGAGCACCCAGCAACCTGAGTACTGAGAACAGATCACCCTGAGTACTGAGCACCCAGCACCCTGAGTACTGAGCCCCCAGCACCCTGAGTACTGAGCACCCAGCACCCCGAGCACTGAGCACCCAGCACCCCGAGAATGAGCACCCAGCACCCTGAGTACTGAGAACCGAGCACCCTGAGTACTGAGCACCCAGCACCCTGAGTACTGAGAACCGAGCACCCTGAGTACTGAGCACCCAGCACAATGAGTACTGAGCACCCAGCACCCCGAGCACTGAGCACCCAGCACCCTGAGCACTGAGCACCCAGCACCCTGAGTACTGAGCACTGAGCACCCAGCACCCCGAGCACTGAGCACCCAGAACCCTGAGTACTGAGCACTGAGCACCCAGCACCCCGAGCACTGAGCACCCTGCACCCTGAGTACTAAGCACCGAGCACCCTGAGTACTGAGCACCCAGCACCCTGAGCACTGAACACACAGCACCCTGAGTACTGAGCACCTCGAGCACTGAGCACCCAGCACCCTGAGTACTGAGCACCGAGCACCCCGAGCACTGAGCACCCAGAACCCCGAGCACTGAGCACCGAGCACCCCGAGCACTGAGCACCCAGCACCCTGAGTACTGAGCACCCAGCACCCTGAGTACTGAGCACCCAGCACCCTGAGCACTGAGTACCCAGCACCCTGAGCACTGAGCACCCAGCACCCTGAGCACTGAGCACCCAGCACCCTGAGCACTGAGCACCCAGCACCCTGAGTACTGAGCACTGAGCACCCAGCACCCCGAGCACTGAGCACCCAGCACCCTCTGTACTAAGCACCCAGCACCCTGAGTACTGAGCACCCAGCACCCTGAGTACTGAGCACCCAGCGTACTGAGCACCGAGCATCCCGAGTACTGAGCACCCAGCACCCTGAATACTGAGCACCCAGCACCCTGAGCACTGAGCACCGAGCACCCTGAGCACTGAGCACACAGCACCCTGAGCACTGAGTACCCAGCACCCTGAGTACTGAGCACTGAGCACCTAGCACCCCGAGCACTGACTACCCAGCACCCTTGAGTACTGAGCACTGAGCACCCAGCACCCTGACCACTGAGCACCCAGCACTCGAGTACTGAGCACCCAGCAGCCTGAGCACTGAGCACCCAGCACCCTGAGCACTGAGCACCCAGCACCCTGAGTACTGAGCACCCAGCACCCTGAGTACTTAGTACCCAGCACCCTGAGCACTGAGCACCCAGCACCCTGAGTACTGAGCACCGAGCACCCTGAGTACTGAGCACCCAGCACCCTTAGTACTGAGCACCCAGCACCCTGAGCACTGAGCACCCAGCACCCTGAGTACTGAGCACCCAGCACCACCCTCAGCACTGAGCACCCAGCACCCCGAGCACTGAACACCCAGCACCCTGAGCACTGAGCACCCAGCACCCCGAGTACTGAGCACCCAGCACCCCGAGTACTGAGCACCGAGCACCTCGAGCACTGAGCACCCAGCACCCTGAGTACTGAGCACCCAGCACCCTGAGTACTGAGCACTGAGCAACCCGAGTTCTGAGCACCCAGCACCCCGAGCACTGAGCACCCAGCAACCTGAGTACTGAGAACAGATCACCCTGAGTACTGAGCACCCAGCACCCTGAGTACTGAGCCCCCAGCACCCTGAGTACTGAGCACCCAGCACCCCGAGCACTGAGCACCCAGCACCCCGAGAATGAGCACCCAGCACCCTGAGTACTGAGAACCGAGCACCCTGAGTACTGAGCACCCAGCACCCTGAGTACTGAGAACCGAGCACCCTGAGTACTGAGCACCCAGCACAATGAGTACTGAGCACCCAGCACCCCGAGCACTGAGCACCCAGCACCCTGAGCACTGAGCACCCAGCACCCTGAGTACTGAGCACTGAGCACGGAGCACCCCGAGCACTGAGCACCCAGAACCCTGAGTACTGAGCACTGAGCACCCAGCACCCCGAGCACTGAGCACCCTGCACCCTGAGTACTAAGCAACAAGCACCCTGAGTACTGAGCACCCAGCACCCTGAGCACTGAACACACAGCACCCTGAGTACTGAGCACCTCGAGCACTGAGCACCCAGCACCCTGAGTACTGAGCACCGAGCACCCCGAGCACTGAGCACCCAGAACCCGGAGCACTGAGCACCGAGCACCCCGAGCACTGAGCACCCAGCACCCTGAGTACTGAGCACCCAGCACCCTGAGTACTGAGCACCCAGCACCCTGAGCACTGAGTTCCCAGCACGCTGAGCACTGAGCACCCAGCACCCTGAGCACTGAGCACCCAGCACCCTGAGCACTGAGCACCCAGCACCCTGAGTACTGAGCACTGAGCACCCAGCACCCCGAGCACTGAGCACCCAGCACCCTCTGTACTAAGCACCCAGCACCCTGAGTACTGAGCACCCAGCACCCTGAGTACTGAGCACCCAGCGTACTGAGCACCGAGCATCCCGAGTACTGAGCACCCAGCACCCTGAGTACTGAGCACCTAGCACCCCGAGCACTGACTACCCAGCACCCTTGAGTACTGAGCACTGAGCACCCAGCACACTGACCACTGAGCACCCAGCACCCGAGTACTGAGCACCCAGCACCCTGAGTACTGAGCACCCAGCACCCCGAGTACTGAGCACCCAGCAACCTGAGCACTGAGCACCCAGCATCCTGAGCACTGAGCACCCAGCACCCCGAGCACTGAGCACCCAGCACCCTGAGTACTGAGCACCCAGCACCCTGAGCACTGAGCACCCAGCTCCCTGAGCACTGTGCACCCAGCACCCTGAGCACTGAGCACCCAGCACCCTGAGTAGTGAGCACCCAACGTACTGAGCACCGAGCACCCCGAGCACTGAGCACCCAGCACCCTGAGTAGTGAGCACTGAGCACCGATCACCCCGAGCACTGAGCACCCAGCACCCTGAGTAGTGAGCACCCAACGTACTGAGCACCGAGCACCCCGAGCACTGAGCACCCAGCACCCTGAGTACTGAGCACCGATCACCCCGAGCACTGAGCACCCAGCACCCTGAGTACTGAGCTCCGAGCACCCCGAGCACTGAGCACCCAGCGCCCCGAGCACTGAGCACCCAGCACCCTGAGCACTTAGCACCCAGCACCCTGAGTACTGAGCACCCAGCACCCCGAGAACTGAGCACCCAGCACCCTGAGCACTGAGCACCCAGCACACAGAGCACTGATCACCCAGCACCCTGAGCACAGAGCACCCAGCACCCTGAGTACTGAGCACTCAGCACCCTGAGTACTGAGCACCGAGCACCCCGAGCACTGAACACCCAGCACCCTGAGCACTGAGCACCCTGAGGACTGAGCACCCAGCACCCAGAGCACTGAGCACCCAGCACCCTGAGTACTGAGAACCGATCACCCTGAGCACTGAGCACCCAGAACCCCGAGCACTGAGCACCCAGCACCCTGAGTACTGAGCACCCAGCACCCCGAGCACTGAGCACCCAGAACCCTGAGTACTGAGCACCCTGAGTACTGAGCACCGATCACCCTGAGCACTGAGCTCCCAGCACCCTGAGTACTGAGCACCCAGCACCCTGAGTACTGAGCACCCAGCACCCCGAGTACTGAGCACCCAGCACCCCGAGCACTGAGCAGCCAGCACCCCGAGCACTGAGCACCCAGCACCCTGATTACTGAGCACCCAGCACCCAGAGCACTGAGCACCCAGCACCCTGAGCACTGAGCACCCAGCACACTGAGCACTGATCACCCAGCACCCTGAGCACTGAGCACCCTGCACCCTGAGTACTGAGCACCCAGCACCCTGAGTACTGAGCACTCAGCAGCCTGATTACTGAGCACCGAGCAGCCCGAGCACTGAGCACCCAGCACCCTGAGCACTGAGCACCCTGAGGACTGAGCACCCAGCACCCTGAGCACTGAGCACCCAGCACCCTGAGTACTGAGAACCGATCACCCTGAGCACTGAGCACCCTGAACCCTGAGTACTGAGCACCCTGAGTACTGAGCAAAGATCACCCTGAGCACTGAGCTCCCAGCTCCCTGAGTTCTGAGCACCCAGCACACTGAGCACTGAGCACCCAGCACCCTGAGCACTTAGCACCCAGCACCCTGAGCACTGAGCACCCAGCACCCTGAGTACTGAGCACCCAGCACCCTGAGTACTGAGCACCCAGCACCCTGAGCACTGAGCACCCAGCACCCTGAGTACTGAGCACCCAGCACCCCGAGCACTGAGCACCCAGCACCCCGAGAATAAGCACCCAGCACCCCGAGTACTGAGCACCGAGCACCCTGAGCACTGAGTAGCCAGCACCCTGAGCACTGAGCACCCAGCACCCTGAGTACTGAGCACCCAGCACCCTGAGTACTGAGCACCAAGCACCCTGAGTACTGAGCACCCAGCACCCTGAGCACTGAGCACCGAGCACCCCGAGTACTGAGCACCCAGCACCCTGAGCACTGAGCACTGAGCACCCTGAGCACTGAGTACTGAGCACTGAGCACCCCGAGAACTGAGCACCCAGCACCCGGAGTACTGAGCACCCAGCACCCTGAGTACTGAGCACCCAGCACCCCGAGCACTGAGCACCCAGCACCCTGAGCACTGAGCACCCAGCACCCTGAGTACTGAGCACTGAGCACCCAGCACCCCGAGCACTGAGCACCCAGCACGCTGAGTACTGAGCACTGAGCACCCAGCACCCTGAGCACTGAGCACCCAGCACCCTGAGTACTAAGCACCGAGCACCCTGAGTACTGAGCAACCAGCACCCTGAGCACTGAACACACAGCACCCTGAGTACTGAGCACCTCGAGCACTGAGCACCCAGCACCCTGAGTACTGAGCACCGAGCACCCAGAGCACTGAGCACCCTGAACCCCGAGCACTGTGCAATCAGCACCCCGAGCACGGAGCACCCAGCACCCTGAGTACTGAGCACCCAGCACCCTGAGTACTGAGCACCCAGAACACTGAGCACTGAGTAACCAGCACCCTGAGCACTGAGCACCCAGCACCCTGCGTACTGAGCACTGAGCACCCAGCACCCCGAGCACTGAGCACCCAGCACCCTGAGTACTAAGCACCCAGCACCCTGAGTACTGAGCACCCAGCACCCTGAGAACTGAGCAAACAGCGTACTGAGCACCGAGCACCCCGAGTACTGAGCACCCAGCACCCTGAGTACTGAGCACCCAGCACCCCGAGCACTGAGCACCCAGCACCCTGAGTACTGAGCACCGAGCACCCTGAGTACTGAGCACCCAGCACCCTGAGTACTGAGCACCCAGCGTACTGAGCACAGAGCACCCAGCACACTGAGTACTGAGCACCCAGCAACCTGAGCACTGAGCACCCAGCATACTGAGTACTGAGCACTGAGCACCCCGAGTACTGAGCACCGGGCACCCCGAGCACTGAGCACCCAGCACCCTGAGTACTGAGCTCTGAGCACCCCGAGCACTGAGCACCCAGTGCCCCGAGCACTGAGCACCCAGCACCCTGAGCACTTAGCACCCAGCACCCTGAGTACTGAGCACCCAGCACCCCGAGAACTGAGCACCCAGCACCCTGAGCACTGAGCACCCAGCAACCTGAGCACTGATCACCCAGCACCCTGAGCACTGAGCACCCAGCACCCTGAGTACTGAGCACTCAGCACCCTGAGTACTGAGCACCGAGCACCCCGATCACTGAGTACCCAGCACCCTGAGCACTGAGCACCCTGAGGACTGAGCACCCAGCACCCAGAGCACTGAGCAGCCAGCACCCTGAGTACTGAGCACCGATCAGCCTGAGCACTGAGCACCCAGAACCCCGAGCACTGAGCACCCAGCACCGTGAGTACTGAGCACACAGCACCCCGAGCACTGAGCACCCAGCACCCTGAGTACTGAGCACCCTGAGTACTGAGCACCGATCACCCTGAGCACTGAGCTCCTAGCACCCTGAGTACTGAGCACCCAGCACCCTGAGCACTGAGCACCCAGCACCCTGAGTACTGAGCACCCAGCACCCCGAGTACTGAGCACCCAGCACCCCGAGCACTGAGCACCCAGCACCCCGAGCACGGAGCAACCAGCACCCTGAGTACTGAGCACCCAGCACCCTGAGCACTGAGCACCCAGAACCCTGAGCACTGAGCACCCAGCACCCTGAGCACTGAGCACCCAGCACCCTGAGTAGTGAGCACTCAATGTACTGAGCACCGAGCACACCGTGCACTGAGCACCCAGCACCCTGACTACTGAGCACCGATCACCACGAGCACTGAGCACCCAGCACCCTTAGTAGTGAGCTCCGAGCACCCCGAGCACTGAGCACCCAGCACCCTGAGTACTGAGCACCGATCACCCTGAGCACTGAGCACCCAGAACCCCGAGCACTGAGCACCCAGCACCCTGAGTACTGAGTACCCTGAGCAGTGAGCACCGAGCACCCTGAGCACTGAGTACCCAGCACCTTGAGTACTGAACACCCAGCACCCTGAGCACTGAGCACTGAGCACCCTGAGCACTGAGTACTGAGCACTGAGCACCCCGAGAACTGAGCACCCAGCACCCGGAGTACTGAGCACCCAGCACCCCGAGCACTGAGCACCCAGCACCCTGAGCACTGAGCACCCAGCACCCTGAGTACTGAGCACCCAGCACCCCGAGCACTGAGCACCCAGCACCCTGAGCACTGAGCACCCAGCACACTGAGCACTGATCACCCAGCACCCTGAGCACTGAGCACCCAGCACCCGGAGTACTGATCACCCAGCACCCTGAGTACTGAGCACTCAGCAGCCTGAGTATTGAGCACCGAGCACCCCGAGCACTGAGCACCCAGCACCCTGAGCACTGAGCACCCTGAGGACTGAGCACCCAGCACCCCGAGCACTGAGCACCCAGCACCCCGAGCACGGAGCACCCAGCACCCTGAGTACTGAGCACCCAGCACCCTGAGCACTGAGCACCCAGAACCCTGAGCACTGAGCACCCAGCACCCTGAGCACTGAGCACCCAGCACCCTGAGTAGTGAGCACCCAATGTACTGAGCACCGAGCACCCCGAGCACTGAGCACCCAGCACCCTGAGTACTGAGCACCGATCACCCCGAGCACTGAGCACCCAGCACCCTGAGTACTGAGCTCCGAGCACCCCGAGCACTGAGCACCCAGCGCCCCGAGCACTGAGCACCCAGCACCCTGAGCACTTAGCACCCAGCACCCTGAGTACTGAGCACCCAGCACCCCGAGAACAGAGCACCCAGCACCCTGAGCACTGAGCACCCAGCACACAGAGCACTGATCACCCAGCACCCTGAGCACAGAGCACCCAGCACCCTGAGTACTGAGCACTCAGCACCCTGAGTACTGAGCACCGAGCACCCCGAGCACTGAACACCCAGCACCCTGAGCACTGAGCACCCTGAGGACTGAGCACCCAGCACCCAGAGCACTGAGCACCCAGCACCCTGAGTACTGAGAACCGATCACCCTGAGCACTGAGCACCCAGAACCCCGAGCACTGAGCACCCAGCACCCTGAGTACTGAGCACCCAGCACCCCGAGCACTGAGCACCCAGAACCCTGAGTACTGAGCACCCTGAGTACTGAGCACCGATCACCCTGAGCACTGAGCTCCCAGCACCCTGAGTACTGAGCACCCAGCACCCTGAGTACTGAGCACCCAGCACCCCGAGTACTGAGCACCCAGCACCCCGAGCACTGAGCAGCCAGCACCCCGAGCACTGAGCACCCAGCACCCTGATTACTGAGCACCCAGCACCCAGAGCACTGAGCACCCAGCACCCTGAGCACTGAGCACCCAGCACACTGAGCACTGATCACCCAGCACCCTGAGCACTGAGCACCCTGCACCCTGAGTACTGAGCACCCAGCACCCTGAGTACTGAGCACTCAGCAGCCTGAGTACTGAGCACCGAGCAGCCCGAGCACTGAGCACCCAGCACCCTGAGCACTGAGCACCCTGAGGACTGAGCACCCAGCACCCTGAGCACTGAGCACCCAGCACCCTGAGTACTGAGAACCGATCACCCTGAGCACTGAGCACCCTGAACCCTGAGTACTGAGCACCCTGAGTACTGAGCAAAGATCACCCTGAGCACTGAGCTCCCAGCTCCCTGAGTTCTGAGCACCCAGCACCCTGAGCACTGAGCACCCAGCACCCTGAGCACTGAGCACCCAGCACCCTGAGCACTGAGCACCCAGCACCCTGAGTACTGAGCACCCAGCACCCTGAGTACTGAGCACCCAGCACCCTGAGCACTGAGCACCCAGCACCCTGAGTACTGAGCACCCAGCACCCCGAGCACTGAGCACCCAGCACCCCGAGAATAAGCACCCAGCACCCCGAGTACTGAGCACCGAGCACCCTGAGCACTGAGTAGCCAGCACCCTGAGCACTGAGCACCCAGCACCCTGAGTACTGAGCACCCAGCACCCTGAGTACTGAGCACCAAGCACCCTGAGTACTGAGCACCCAGCACCCTGAGCACTGAGCACCGAGCACCCCGAGTACTGAGCACCCAGCACCCTGAGCACTGAGCACTGAGCACCCTGAGCACTGAGTACTGAGCACTGAGCACCCCGAGAACTGAGCACCCAGCACCCGGAGTACTGAGCACCCAGCACCCTGAGTACTGAGCACCCAGCACCCCGAGCACTGAGCACCCAGCACCCTGAGCACTGAGCACCCAGCACCCTGAGTACTGAGCACTGAGCACCCAGCACCCCGAGCACTGAGCACCCAGCACGCTGAGTACTGAGCACTGAGCACCCAGCACCCTGAGCACTGAGCACCCAGCACCCTGAGTACTAAGCACCGAGCACCCTGAGTACTGAGCAACCAGCACCCTGAGCACTGAACACACAGCACCCTGAGTACTGAGCACCTCGAGCACTGAGCACCCAGCACCCTGAGTACTGAGCACCGAGCACCCAGAGCACTGAGCACCCTGAACCCCGAGCACTGAGCAATCAGCACCCCGAGCACGGAGCACCCAGCACCCTGAGTACTGAGCACCCAGCACCCTGAGTACTGAGCACCCAGAACACTGAGCACTGAGTAACCAGCACCCTGAGCACTGAGCACCCAGCACCCTGCGTACTGAGCACTGAGCACCCAGCACCCCGAGCACTGAGCAACCAGCACCCTGAGTACTAAGCACCCAGCACCCCGAGTACTGAGCAAACAGCGTACTGAGCACCGAGCACCCCGAGTACTGAGCACCCAGCACCCTGAGTACTGAGCAAACAGCGTACTGAGCACCGAGCACCCCGAGTACTGAGCACCCAGCACCCTGAGTACTGAGCACCCAGCACCCCGAGCACTGAGCACCCAGCACCCTGAGTACTGAGCACCGAGCACCCTGAGTACTGAGCACCCAGCACCCTGAGTACTGAGCACCCAGCGTACTGAGCACAGAGCACCCAGCACACTGAGTACTGAGCACCCAGCAACCTGAGCACTGAGCACCCAGCATACTAAGTACTGAGCACTGAGCACCCCGAGTACTGAGCACCGGGCACCCCGAGCACTGAGCACCCAGCACCCTGAGTACTGAGCTCTGAGCACCCCGAGCACTGAGCACCCAGCGCCCCGAGCACTGAGCACCCAGCACCCTGAGCACTTAGCACCCAGCACCCTGAGTACTGAGCACCCAGCACCCCGAGAACTGAGCACCCAGCACCCTGAGCACTGAGCACCCAGCAACCTGAGCACTGATCACCCAGCACCCTGAGCACTGAGCACCCAGCACCCTGAGTACTGAGCACTCAGCACCCTGAGTACTGAGCACCGAGCACCCCGATCACTGAGTACCCAGCACCCTGAGCACTGAGCACCCTGAGGACTGAGCACCCAGCACCCAGAGCACTGAGCAGCCAGCACCCTGAGTACTGAGCACCGATCAGCCTGAGCACTGAGCACCCAGAACCCCGAGCACTGAGCACCCAGCACCGTGAGTACTGAGCACACAGCACCCCGAGCACTGAGCACCCAGCACCCTGAGTACTGAGCACCCTGAGTACTGAGCACCGATCACCCTGAGCACTGAGCTCCCAGCACCCTGAGTACTGAGCACCCAGCACCCTGAGCACTGAGCACCCAGCACCCTGAGTACTGAGCACCCAGCACCCCGAGTACTGAGCACCCAGCACCCCGAGCACTGAGCACCCAGCACCCCGAGCACGGAGCACCCAGCACCCTGAGTACTGAGCACCCAGCACCCTGAGCACTGAGCACCCAGAACCCTGAGCACTGAGCACCCAGCACCCTGAGCACTGAGCACCCAGCACCCTGAGTAGTGAGCACCCAATGTACTGAGCACCGAGCACCCCGTGCACTGAGCACCCAGCACCCTGACTACTGAGCACCGATCACCCCGAGCACTGAGCACCCAGCACCCTTAGTAGTGAGCTCCGAGCACCCCGAGCACTGAGCACCCAGCACCCTGAGTACTGAGCACCGATCACCCTGAGCACTGAGCACCCAGAACCCCGAGCACTGAGCACCCAGCACCCTGAGTACTGAGTACCCTGAGCAGTGAGCACCGAGCACCCTGAGCACTGAGTACCCAGCACCCTGAGTACTGAACACCCAGCACCCTGAGCACTGAGCACTGAGCACCCTGAGCACTGAGTACTGAGCACTGAGCACCCCGAGAACTGAGCACCCAGCACCCGGAGTACTGAGCACCCAGCACCCCGAGCACTGAGCACCCAGCACCCTGAGCACTGAGCACCCAGCACCCTGAGTACTGAGCACCCAGCACCCCGAGCCCTGAGCACCCAGCACCCTGAGCACTGAGCAGCCAGCACACTGAGCACTGATCACCCAGCACCCTGAGCACTGAGCACCCAGCACCCTGAGTACTGATCACCCAGCACCCTGAGTACTGAGCACTCAGCAGCCTGAGTATTGAGCACCGAGCACCCCGAGCACTGAGCACCCAGCACCCTGAGCACTGAGCACCCTGAGGACTGAGCACCCAGCACCCCGAGCACTGAGCACCCAGCACCCCGAGCACGGAGCACCCAGCACCCTGAGTACTGAGCACCCAGCACCCTGAGCACTGAGCACCCAGAACCCTGAGCACTGAGCACCCAGCACCCTGAGCACTGAGCACCCAGCACCCTGAGTAGTGAGCACCCAATGTACTGAGCACCGAGCACCCCGTGCACTGAGCACCCAGCACCCTGACTACTGAGCACCGATCACCCCGAGCACTGAGCACCCAGCACCCTTAGTAGTGAGCTCCGAGCACCCCGAGCACTGAGCACCCAGCACCCTGAGTACTGAGCACCGATCACCCTGAGCACTGACCACCCAGAACCCCGAGCACTGAGCACCCAGCACCCTGAGTACTGAGTACCCTGAGCAGTGAGCACCGAGCACCCTGAGCACTGAGTACCCAGCACCCTGAGTACTGAACACCCAGCACCCTGAGCACTGAGCACTGAGCACCCTGAGCACTGAGTACTGAGCACTGAGCACCCCGAGAACTGAGCACCCAGCACCCGGAGTACTGAGCACCCAGCACCCCGAGCACTGATCACCCAGCACCCTGAGCACTGAGCACCCAGCACCCTGAGTACTGAGCACCCAGCACCCCGAGCACTGAGCACCCAGCACCCTGAGCACTGAGCACCCAGCACACTGAGCACTGATCACCCAGCACCCTGAGCACTGAGCACCCAGCACCCTGAGTACTGATCACCCAGCACCCTGAGTACTGAGCACTCAGCAGCCTGAGTATTGAGCACCGAGCACCCCGAGCACTGAGCACCCAGCACCCTGAGCACTGAGCACCCTGAGGACTGAGCACCCAGCACCCCGAGCACTGAGCACCCAGCACCCTGAGTACTGAGCACCGATCACCCTGAGCACTGAGCACCCAGAACCCCGAGCACTGAGCACCCAGCACCCTGAGTACTGAGTACCCTGAGCAGTGAGCACCGAGCACCCTGAGCACTGAGTACCCAGCACCCTGAGTACTGAACACCCAGCACCCTGAGCACTGAGCACTGAGCACCCTGAGCACTGAGTACTGAGCACTGAGCACCCCGAGAACTGAGCACCCAGCACCCGGAGTACTGAGCACCCAGCACCCTGAGTACTGAGCACCCAGCACCAGGAGCACTGAGCACCCAGCACCCTGAGCACTGAGCACCCAGCACCCTGAGTACTGAGCACTGAGCACCCAGCACCCCGAGCACTGAGCATCCAGCACCTTGAGTACTGAGTACTGAGCACCCAGCACCCCGAGCACTGAGCACCCAGCACCCTGAGTACTAAGCACCAAGCACCCTGAGTACTGAGCAACCAGCACCCTGAGCACTGAACACACAGCACCCTGAGTACTGAGCACCTCGAGCACTGAGCACCCAGCACCCTAAGTACTGAGCACCGAGTACCCCGAGCACTGAGCACCCTGCACCCCGAGCACTGAGCACCCAGCACCCCGAGCACTGAGCACCCAGCAACCTGAGTACTGAGCACCCAGCACCCTGAGTACTGAGCACCCAGCACCCTGAGCACTGAGTACCCAGCACCCTGAGCACTGAGCACCCAGCACCCTGAGCACTGAGCACCCAGCACCCTGAGCACTGAGCACCCAGCACCCTGATTACCGAGCACCTAGCACCCTGAGTACTGGGCACCCAGCACCCTGAGTACTGAGCACCCAGCGTACTGAGCACCGAGCACCCCGAGTACTGAGCACCCAGCACCCTGAGTACTGAGCACCCAGCACCGCGAGCACTGAGCACCCATCACGCTGAGTACTGAGCACCGAGCACCCTGAGTACTGAGCACCCAGCACCCTGAGTACTGAGCACCCAGTGTACTGAGCACGGAGCACCCAGCACCCTGAGTACTGAGCACCCAGCACCCTGAGCACTGAGCACCCAGCACCCTGAGTACTGAGCACTGAGCACCCCGAGTACTGAGCACCGGGCACCCCGAGCACTAAGCACCCAGCACCCCGAGCACCGAGCACCCAGCACCCTGAGCACTGAGCACCCAGCACCCTGAGCACTGAGCACCCAGCACCCTGAGCACTGAGCACCCAGCACCCTGAGCACTGAGCACCCAGCACCCTGAGTACTGAGCACCCAACGTACTGAGCACCGAGCACCCTGAGCACTGAGCACCCAGCACCCTGAGTACTGAGCACCCAGCACCCTGAGCAATGAGCACCCTGAGCACTGAGCACACAGCACCCGAGTACTTAGCACCCAGCACCCTGAGTACTGAGCACCCAGCACCCTGAGTACTGAGCACCCAGCACCCCGAGTACTGAGCACCCAGCACACTGAGTACTGAGCACCCAGCACCCTGAGCACTGAGCACCCAGCACCCCGAGCACTGAGCACCCAGCACCCTGAGCACAGAGCACCCAGCACCCTGAGCACTGAGCACCCAGCACCCTGAGCACTGAGCACCCAGCACCCTGAGTAGTGAGCACCCAACGTACTGAGCACCGAGCACCCCGAGCACTGAGCACCCAGCACCCTGAGTACTGAGCACCGATCACCCCGAGCACTGAGCACCCAGCACCCTTTGTACTGAGCTCCGAGCACCCCGAGCACTGAGCACCCAGCGCCCCGAGCACTGAGCACCCAGCACCCTGAGCACTGAGCACACAGCACCCTGAGTACTGAGCACTCAGCACCCTGAGTACTGAACACCCAGCACCCTGAGCACTGAGCACTGAGAACCCTGAGCACTGAGTACTGAGCACTGAGCACCCTGAGCACTGAGCACCCAGCACCCCGAGTACTGAGTACCTAGCACCCCGAGCACTGAGCACCCAGCGCCCCGAGCACTGAGCACCCAGCACCCCGAGCACTGAGCACTGAGCACCCTGAGCACTGAGCACCCAGCACGCCGAGTACTGAGCACTGAGCACCCTGAGTACTGAACACCAAGCACCCCGAGTACTGAGCACTGAGCACCCTGAGTACTGAGCACCCAGCACGCTGAGCACTGAGTACCCAGCAACCTGAGTACTGAGCACTGAGAAACCTGAGTACTGAGCACCGAGCACCCTGAGTACTGAGCACCCAGCACCCTGATCACTGAGCACCCAGCACCCTGAGCTCTGAGCACCCAGCACCTTGAGTACTGAGCACCGAGCACCCCGAGCACTGAGCACCCAGCATCCTGAGTACTGAGAACCCAGCACCCTGAGCACTGAGCACCCAGCACCCTGAGCACTGAGCACCCAGCACCCTGAGTACTGAGCACCCAGCACCCCGAGTACTGAGCACCCAGCACCCCGAGCACTGAGCACCCAGCACCCCGAGCACTGAGCACCCAGCACCCCGAGCACGGAGCACCCAGCACCCTGAGTACTGAGCACCCAGCACCCTGAGCACTGAGCACCCAGAACCCTGAGCACTGAGCACCCAGCACCCTGAGCACTGAGCACCCAGCACCCTGAGTAGTGAGCACCCAATGTACTGAGCACCGAGCACCCCGTGCACTGAGCACCCAGCACCCTGACTACTGAGCACCGATCACCCCGAGCACTGAGCACCCAGCACCCTTAGTAGTGAGCTCCGAGCACCCCGAGCACTGAGCACCCAGCGCCCCGAGCACTGAGCACCCAGCACCCTGGGCACTGAGCACCCAGCACCCTGAGTACTGAGCACCCAGCACCCTGAGCACTGAGCACCCAGCACCCTGAGCACTGAGCACCCAGCACACTGAGCACTGATCACCCAGCGCCCTGAGCACTGAGCACCCAGCACCCTGAGTACTGATCACCCAGCACCCTGAGTACTGAGCACTCAGCAGCCTGAGTATTGAGCACCGAGCACCCCGAGCACTGAGCACCCAGCACCCTGAGCACTGAGCACCCTGAGGACTGAGCACCCAGCACCCCGAGCACTGAGCACCCAGCACCCTGAGTACTGAGCACCGATCACCCTGAGCACTGAGCACCCAGAACCCCGAGCACTGAGCACCCAGCACCCTGAGTACTGAGCACCCTGAGCACTGAGCACTGAGCACCCTGAGCACTGAGTACCCAGCACCCTGAGCACTGAGCACCCAGCACCCTGAGTACTGAGCACCCAGCACCCTGAGTACTGAGCACCAAGCACCCTGAGTACTGAGCACCCAGCACCGTGAGCACTGAGCACCGAGCACCCCGAGTACTGAGCACCCAGCCCCCTGAGCACTGAGCACCCAGCACCCTGAGTACTGAGCAACCAGCACCCTGAGTACTGAACACCCAGCACCCTGAGCACTGAGCACTGAGCACCCTGAGCACTGAGTACTGAGCACTGAGCACCCCGAGAACTGAGCACCCAGCACCCGGAGTACTGAGCACCCAGCACCCTGAGTACTGAGCACCCAGCACCAGGAGCACTGAGCACCCAGCACCCTGAGCACTGAGCACCCAGCACCCTGAGTACTGAGCACTGAGCACCCAGCAAACCGAGCACTGAGCATCCAGCACCCTGAGTACTGAGTACTGAGCACCCAGCACCCCGAGCACTGAGCACCCAGCACCCTGAGTACTAAGCACCAAGCACCCTGAGTACTGAGCAACCAGCACCCTGAGCACTGAACACACAGCACCCTGAGTACTGAGCACCTCGAGCACTGAGCACCCAGCACCCTAAGTACTGAGCACCGAGTACCCCGAGCACTGAGCACCCTGCACCCCGAGCACTGAGCACCCAGCACCCCGAGCACTGAGCACCCAGCAACCTGAGTACTGAGCACCCAGCACCCTGAGTACTGAGCACCCAGCACCCTGAGCACTGAGTACCCAGCACCCTGAGCACTGAGCACCCAGCACCCTGAGCACTGAGCACCCAGCACCCTGAGCACTGAGCACCCAGCACCCTGAGTACTGAGCACCTAGCACCCTGAGTACTGAGCACCCAGCACCCTGAGTACTGAGCACCCAGCGTACTGAGCACCGAGCACCCCGAGTACTGAGCACCCAGCACCCTGAGTACTGAGCACCCAGCACCCCGAGCACTGAGCACCCATCACGCTGAGTACTGAGCACCGAGCACCCTGAGTACTGAGCACCCAGCACCCTGAGTACTGAGCACCCAGTGTACTGAGCACGGAGCACCCAGCACCCTGAGTACTGAGCACCCAGCACCCTGAGCACTGAGCACCCAGCACCCTGAGTACTGAGCACTGAGCACCCCGAGTACTGAGCACCGGGCACCCCGAGCACTAAGCACCCAGCACCCCGAGCACCGAGCACCCAGCACCCTGAGCACTGAGCACCCAGCACCCTGAGCACTGAGCACCCAGCACCCTGAGCACTGAGCACCCAGCACCCTGAGCACTGAGCACCCAGCACCCTGAGTACTGAGCACCCAGCACCCTGAGCAATGAGCACCCTGAGCACTGAGCACACAGCACCCGAGTACTGAGCACCCAGCACCCTGAGTACTGAGCACCCAGCACCCTGAGTACTGAGCACCCAGCACCCCGAGTACTGAGCACCCAGCACACTGAGTACTGAGCACCCAGCACCCTGAGCACTGAGCACCCAGCACCCCGAGCACTGAGCACCCAGCACCCTGAGCACAGAGCACCCAGCACCCTGAGCACTGAGCACCCAGCACCCTGAGCACTGAGCACCCAGCACCCTGAGTAGTGAGCACCCAACGTACTGAGCACCGAGCACCCCGAGCACTGAGCACCCAGCACCCTGAGTACTGAGCACCGATCACCCCGAGCACTGAGTACCCAGCACCCTGTGTACTGAGCTCCGAGCACCCCGAGCACTGAGCACCCAGCGCCCCGAGCACTGAGCACCCAGCACCCTGAGCACTGAGCACACAGCACCCTGAGTACTGAGCACCCAGCACCCTGAGTACTGAACACCCAGCACCCTGAGCACTGAGCACTGAGAACCCTGAGCACTGAGTACTGAGCACTGAGCACCCTGAGCACTGAGCACCCAGCACCCCGAGTACTGAGCACCTAGCACCCCGAGCACTGAGCACCCAGCGCCCCGAGCACTGAGCACCCAGCGCCCCGAGCACTGAGCACTGAGCACCCTGAGCACTGAGCACCCAGCACGCCGAGTACTGAGCACTGAGCACCCTGAGTACTGAACACCAAGCACCCCGAGTACTGAGCACTGAGCACCCTGAGTACTGAGCACCCAGCACCCTGAGCACTGAGTACCCAGCAACCTGAGTACTGAGCACTGAGAACCCTGAGTACTGAGCACCGAGCACCCTGAGTACTGAGCACCCAGCACCCTGATCACTGAGCACCCAGCACCCTGAGCTCTGAGCACCCAGCACCTTGAGTACTGAGCACCGAGCACCCCGAGCACTGAGCACCCAACATCCTGAGTACTGAGAACCCAGCACCCTGAGCACTGAGCACCCAGCACCCTGAGCACTGAGCACCCAGCACCCGGAGCACTGATCACCCAGCAACCTGAGTACTGAGCACCAAGCACCCTGAGCACTGAGCACCCAGCACCCTGAGCACTGAGCACCCAGCACCTTGAGTACTGAGCACCGAGCACCCCGAGCACTGAGCACCCAGCATCCTGAGTACTGAGAACCCAGCACCCTGAGCACTGAGCACCCAGCACCCTGAGCACTGAGCACCCAGCACCCGGAGCACTGATCACCCAGCAACCTGAGTACTGAGCACCAAGCACCCTGAGCACTGAGCACCCAGCACCCTGAGTACTGAGCACCCAGCACCCTGAGTACTGAGCAACCAGCACCCTGAGCACTGAGCACCCAGAACCCTGAGCACTGAGCACTGAGCACCCAGCACCCCGAGCACTGAGCACCCAGCACCCTGAGCACTGAGCACCCTGAGGACTGAGCACCCAGCACCCTGAGCACTGAGCAACCAGCACCCTGAGTACAGAGCACCGATCACCCTGAGCACTGACCACCCAGCACCCCGAGCACTGAACACCCAGCACCCTGAGCACTGAGCACCCAGCAGCCCAAGAATGAGCACCCAGCACCCCGAGTACTGAGCACCGAGCACCCTGAGCACTGAGTAACCAGCACCCTGAGCACTGAGCACCCAGCACCCTGAGTACTGAGCACCCAGCACCCTGAGTACTGAGCACCCAGCACCCTGAGCACTGAGCACCGAGCACCCCGAGTACTGAGCACCCAGCACCCTGAGCACTGAGCACCCAGCACCCTGAGTACTGAGCACCGATCACCAGAAGCACTGAGCACCCAGCACCCTGAGTAGTGAGCACCCAACGTACTGAGCACCGAGCACCCCGAGCACTGAGCACCGAGCACCCTGAGTACTGAGCACCGATTACCCCGAGCACTGAGCACCCAGCACCCTGAGTACTGAGCTCCGAGCACCCCGAGCACTGAGCACCCATCGCCCCGAGCACTGAGCACCCAGCACCCTGAGCACTTAGCACCCAGCACCCTGAGTACTGGGCACCCAGCACCCCGAGCACTGAGCACCCAGCACCCTGAGCACTGAGCACCCAGCACCCTGAGCACAGATCACCCAGCACACTGAGAGCTGAGCACCCAGCACCCTGAGTACTGAGCACCCAGCACCCTGAGTACTGAGCACTCAGCACCCTGAGTACTGAGCACCGAGCAGCCCGAGCACTGAGCACCCAGCACCCTGAGCACTGAGCACCCTGAGGACTGGGCACCCAGCACCCTGAGCACTGAGCACCGAGCAAACTGAGTACTGAGCACCGATCACCCTGAGCACTGAGCAGCCAGAACCCCGAGCACTGAGCACCCAGCACCCTGAGTACTGAGCACCCAGCACCCTGAGCAATGAGCACCCAGCACCCTGAGTACTGAGCACCGTGAGTACTGAGCACCGATCACCCTGAGCACTGAGCTCCCAGCACCCTGAGCACTGAGCACCCAGCACCCTGAGTACTGCGCACTGATCACCCTGAGCACTGAGCACCCAGAACCCCGAGCACTGAGCACCCAGCACCCTGAGTACTGAGGACCCAGCACCCGGAGCACTGAGCACCCAGCACCCTGAGCACTGAGCACCCAGCACCCTGAGTACTGAGCACTGAGCACACATCACCCCGAGCACTGAGCACCCAGCACCCTGAGCACTGAGCACCCAGCACCCGAGTACTGAGCACCCAGTACCCTGAGTACTGAGCACCCAGCACTCTGAGTACTGAGCACCTAGCAGCCCGAGCACTGAGCACCCAGCACCCCGAGCACCGAGCACCCTGAGTACTAAGCACCGAGCACCCTGAGTACTGAGCACCCAGCACCCTGAGCACTGAGCACCCAGCACCTCGAGCACTGAGCACCCAGCACCCTGAGCACTGAGCACCCAGCACCTCGAGCACTGAGCACCCAGCACCTCGAGCACTGAGCACCCAGCACCCTGAGTACTGAGCTCCGAGCACCCCGAGCACTGAGCACCCAGCGCCCCGAGCACCGAGCACCCTGAGCACTGAGCACCCAGCACCCTGAGCAATGAGCACCCTGAGTACTGAGCACCCAGCACCTTGAGCACTGAGCACCGAGCACCCCGAGCACTGAGCACCCAGCACCTGGAGTACTGAGCACCCAGCACCCTGAGTACTAAGCACCGAGCACCCTGAGTACTGAGCACCCAGCACCCTGAGCACTGAACACACAGCACCCTGAGTACTGAGCACCTCGAGCACTGAGCACCCAGCACCCTGAGTACTGAGCACCCAGCACCCTGAGCAATGAGCACCCTGAGTACTGAGCACCCAGCACCCTGAGCACTGAACACACAGCACCCTGAGTACTGATCGCCTCGAGCACTGAGCACCCAGCACCCTGAGTACTGGGCACCGAGCACCCCGAGCACTGAGCACCCAGCACCGCGAGCACTGAGTACCCAGCTCCCCGAGCACTGAGCACCCAGCACCCTGAGTACTGAGCACCCAGCACCCTGAGCACTGAGCACACAGCACCCTGAGCACTGAGCACTCAGTACCCTGAGTACTGAGCACTGAGCACCCAGCACCCTGAGCACTGAGCACCCAGCACCCTGAGAACTGAGCACTGAGCACCCAGCACCCCGAGCACTGAGCACCCAGCACCCTGAGCACTGAGCACCCAGCACTCGAGTACTGAGCACCCATCACCCTGAGTACTGAGCACCCAGCACCCTGAGTACTGAGCACCCAGCACCCCAAGTACTGAGCACCCAGCACCCTGAGTACTGAGCACCCAGCACCCTGAGCACTGAGCACCCAGCACCCTGAGTACTGAGCAACCAGCACCCTGAGCACTGAGCACCCAGCACCCTGAGCACTGAGCACCCAGCACACTGAGCACTGAGCACCCAGGACCCTGAGTAGTGAGCACCCAACGTACTGAGCACCGAGCACCCCGAGCACTGAGCACCCAGCACCCTTAGTACTGAGCTCCGAGCACCCCGAGCACTGAGCACCCAGCACCCGGAGTACTGAGCACCCAGCACCCTGAGTACTAAGCACCGAGCACCCTGAGTACTGAGCACCCAGTACCCTGAGCACTGAACACACAGCACCCTGAGTACTGAGCACCCCGAGCACTGAGCACCCAGCACCCTGAGCACTGAGCACCCAGCACCCTGAGTACTAAGCACCCAGCACCCTGAGTACTGAACACCCAGCACCCTGAGCACTGAGCACTGAGCACCCTGAGCACTGAGTACTGAGCACTGAGCACCCTGAGCACTGAGCACCCAGCACCCCGAGTACTGAGCACCCAGCACACCGAGCACTGAGCCCCCAGCGCCCCGAGCACTGACCACCCAGCGCCCCGAGCACTGAGCACTGAGCACCCGGAGCACTGAGCACACAGCACCCCGAGTACTGAGCACTGAGCACCCTGAGCACTGAGCACCCAGCACCCCGAGTACTGAGCACTGAGCTCCCTGAGTACTGGGAACCCAGCACCCTGAGCACTGTGTACCCAGCACCCTGAGCACTGAGCACCCAGCACCCTGAGCACTGAGCACCCAGCACACTGAGCACTGAGCACCCAGCACACTGAGTACTGAGCACTGAGCACCCAGCACCCCTAGCACTGAGCACCCAGCACCCTGAGTACTGAGCACTGAGCACCCATCACCCCGAGCACTGAGGACCCAGCACCCTGAGCACTGAGCACCCAGCACCCGAGTACTGAACACCAAGTACCCTGAGTACTGAGCACCCAGCACTCTGAGTACTGAGCACCTAGCACCCCGAGCACTGAGCACCCAGCACCCCGAGCACCGAGCACCCTGAGTACTAAGCACCGAGCACCCTGAGTACTGAGCACCCAGCACCCTGAGCACTGAGCACCCAGCACCCCGAGCACTGAGCACCCAGCACCCTGAGTACTGAGCACCGAGCACCCCGAGCACTGAGCACCCAGCACCCTGAGTACTGAGCTCCGAGCACCCCGAGCACTGAGCACCCAGCGCCCCGAGCACCGAGCACCCTGAGCACTGAGCACCCAGCACCCTGAGCAATGAGCACCCTGAGTACTGAGCACCCAGCACCTTGAGCACTGAACACCGAGCACCCCGAGCACTGAGCACCCAGCACCCGGAGTACTGAGCACCCAGCACACTGAGTACTAAGCACCGAGCACCCTGAGTACTGAGCACCCAGCACCCTGAGCACTGAACACACAGCACCCTGAGTACTGAGCACCTCGAGCACTGAGCACCCAGCACCCTGAGTACTGAGCACCCAGCACCCTGAGCAATGAGCACCCTGAGTACTGAGCACCCAGCACCGCGACCACTGAGCACATAGCACCCCGAGCACTGAGCACCCAGCACCCTGAGTACTGAGCACCCAGCACCCTGAGTACTGAGCACCCAGCACCCTGAGCACTGATTACCCCGCACCCTGAGCACTGAGCACCCAGCACCCTGAGCACTGAGCACACAGCACCCTGAGCACTGAGCACCCAGCACCCTGAGTACTGAGCACTGAGCACCCAGCACCCTGAGCACTGAGCACCCAGCACCCTGAGTACTGAGCACCGAGCACCCCGAGCACTGAGCACCCAGCACCCTGAGTACTGAGCTCCGAGCACCCCGAGCACTGAGCACCCAGCGCCCCGAGCACCGAGCACCCTGAGCACTGAGCACCCAGCACCCTGAGCACTGAGCACCCAGCACCCTGAGTACTGAACACCCAGCACCCTGAGCACTGAGCACTGAGCACCCTGAGCACTGAGTACTGAGCACCGAGCACCCCGAGAACTGAGCACCCAGCACCCGGAGTACTGAGCACCCAGCACCCTGAGTACTGAGCACCCAGCACCCCGAGCACTGAGCACCCAGCACCCTGAGCACTGAGCACCCAGCACCCTGAGTACTGAGCACTGAGCACCCAGCACCCCGAGCACTGAGCAGCCAGCACCCTGAGCACTGAGCACCCAGGACCCCGAGTACTGAGCACCCAGCACCCTGAGCACTGAGCACCCAGCACCCCGAGCACTGAGCACCCAGCACCCTGAGTACTGAGCACCAAACACCCCGAGCACTGAGCACCCAGCACCCTGAGTACTGAGCTCCGAGCACCCCGAGCACTGAGCACCCAGCGCCCCGAGCACGGAGCACCCTGAGCACTGAGCACCCAGCACCCTGAGCAATGAGCACCGTGAGTACTGAGCACCCAGCACCTTGAGCACTGAGCACCGAGCACCCCGAGCACTGAGCACCCAGCACCCGGAGTACTGAGCACCCAGCACCCTGAGTACTAAGCACCGAGCACCCTGAGTACTGAGCACCCAGCACCCTGAGCACTGAACACACAGCACCCTGAGTACTGAGCACCTCGAGCACTGAGCACCCAGCACCCTGAGTACTGAGCACCCTGAGCACTGAGCACCCAGCACCCTGAGTACTGAGCACTGAGCACCCAGCACCCCGAGCACTGAGCACCCAGCACCCTGAGTACTGAGCACCGAGCACCCCGAGCACTGAGCACCCAGCACCCTGGGTACTGAGCTCCGAGCACCCCGAGGACTGAGCACCCAGCGCCCCGAGCACCGAGCACCCTGAGCACTGAGCACCCAGCACCCTGAGCACTGAGCACCCAGCACCCTGAGTACTGAACACCCAGCACCCTGAGCACTGAGCACTGAGCAGCCTGAGCACTGAGTACTGAGCACCGAGCACCCCGAGAACTGAGCACCCAGCACCCGGAGTACTGAGCACCCAGCACCCTGAGTACTGAGAACCCAGCACCTCGAGTACTGAACACCCAGCACCCTGAGTACTGAGCACCCAGCACCCTGAGCACTGAGCACCCAGCACCCCGTGCACTGAGCACCCAGCACCCTGAGTACTGAGCACCCAGCACCCTGAGCACTGAGCACCCAGCACCCAGCGCCCCGAGAACCGAGCACCCTGAGCACTGAGCACCCAGCACCCTGAGTACTGAGCACCGTGAGTACTGAGCACCGATCACCCTGAGCACTGAGCTCCCAGCACCCTGAGCACTGAGCACCCAGCACCCTGAGTACTGCGCACTGATCACCCTGAGCACTGAGCACCCAGAACCCCGAGCACTGAGCACCCAGCACCCTGAGTACTGAGGACCCAGCACCCGGAGCACTGAGCACCCAGCACCCTGAGCACTGAGCACCCAGCACCCTGAGTACTGAGCACTGAGCACACATCACCCCGAGCACTGAGCACCCAGCACCCTGAGCACTGAGCACCCAGCACCCGAGTACTGAGCACCCAGTACCCTGAGTACTGAGCACCCAGCACTCTGAGTACTGAGCACCTAGCAGCCCGAGCACTGAGCACCCAGCACCCCGAGCACCGAGCACCCTGAGTACTAAGCACCGAGCACCCTGAGTACTGAGCACCCAGCACCCTGAGCACTGAGCACCCAGCACCTCGAGCACTGAGCACCCAGCACCCTGAGCACTGAGCACCCAGCACCTCGAGCACTGAGCACCCAGCACCTCGAGCACTGAGCACCCAGCACCCTGAGTACTGAGCTCCGAGCACCCCGAGCACTGAGCACCCAGCGCCCCGAGCACCGAGCACCCTGAGCACTGAGCACCCAGCACCCTGAGCAATGAGCACCCTGAGTACTGAGCACCCAGCACCTTGAGCACTGAGCACCGAGCACCCCGAGCACTGAGCACCCAGCACCTGGAGTACTGAGCACCCAGCACCCTGAGTACTAAGCACCGAGCACCCTGAGTACTGAGCACCCAGCACCCTGAGCACTGAACACACAGCACCCTGAGTACTGAGCACCTCGAGCACTGAGCACCCAGCACCCTGAGTACTGAGCACCCAGCACCCTGAGCAATGAGCACCCTGAGTACTGAGCACCCAGCACCCTGAGCACTGAACACACAGCACCCTGAGTACTGATCGCCTCGAGCACTGAGCACCCAGCACCCTGAGTACTGGGCACCGAGCACCCCGAGCACTGAGCACCCAGCACCGCGAGCACTGAGTACCCAGCTCCCCGAGCACTGAGCACCCAGCACCCTGAGTACTGAGCACCCAGCACCCTGAGCACTGAGCACACAGCACCCTGAGCACTGAGCACTCAGTACCCTGAGTACTGAGCACTGAGCACCCAGCACCCTGAGCACTGAGCACCCAGCACCCTGAGAACTGAGCACTGAGCACCCAGCACCCCGAGCACTGAGCACCCAGCACCCTGAGCACTGAGCACCCAGCACTCGAGTACTGAGCACCCATCACCCTGAGTACTGAGCACCCAGCACCCTGAGTACTGAGCACCCAGCACCCCAAGTACTGAGCACCCAGCACCCTGAGTACTGAGCACCCAGCACCCTGAGCACTGAGCACCCAGCACCCTGAGTACTGAGCAACCAGCACCCTGAGCACTGAGCACCCAGCACCCTGAGCACTGAGCACCCAGCACACTGAGCACTGAGCACCCAGGACCCTGAGTAGTGAGCACCCAACGTACTGAGCACCGAGCACCCCGAGCACTGAGCACCCAGCACCCTTAGTACTGAGCTCCGAGCACCCCGAGCACTGAGCACCCAGCACCCGGAGTACTGAGCACCCAGCACCCTGAGTACTAAGCACCGAGCACCCTGAGTACTGAGCACCCAGTACCCTGAGCACTGAACACACAGCACCCTGAGTACTGAGCACCCCGAGCACTGAGCACCCAGCACCCTGAGCACTGAGCACCCAGCACCCTGAGTACTAAGCACCCAGCACCCTGAGTACTGAACACCCAGCACCCTGAGCACTGAGCACTGAGCACCCTGAGCACTGAGTACTGAGCACTGAGCACCCTGAGCACTGAGCACCCAGCACCCCGAGTACTGAGCACCCAGCACACCGAGCACTGAGCCCCCAGCGCCCCGAGCACTGACCACCCAGCGCCCCGAGCACTGAGCACTGAGCACCCGGAGCACTGAGCACACAGCACCCCGAGTACTGAGCACTGAGCACCCTGAGCACTGAGCACCCAGCACCCCGAGTACTGAGCACTGAGCTCCCTGAGTACTGGGAACCCAGCACCCTGAGCACTGTGTACCCAGCACCCTGAGCACTGAGCACCCAGCACCCTGAGCACTGAGCACCCAGCACACTGAGCACTGAGCACCCAGCACACTGAGTACTGAGCACTGAGCACCCAGCACCCCTAGCACTGAGCACCCAGCACCCTGAGTACTGAGCACTGAGCACCCATCACCCCGAGCACTGAGGACCCAGCACCCTGAGCACTGAGCACCCAGCACCCGAGTACTGAACACCAAGTACCCTGAGTACTGAGCACCCAGCACTCTGAGTACTGAGCACCTAGCACCCCGAGCACTGAGCACCCAGCACCCCGAGCACCGAGCACCCTGAGTACTGAGCACCCAGCACCCTGAGCACTGAGCACCCAGCACCCCGAGCACTGAGCACCCAGCACCCTGAGTACTGAGCACCGAGCACCCCGAGCACTGAGCACCCAGCACCCTGAGTACTGAGCTCCGAGCACCCCGAGCACTGAGCACCCAGCGCCCCGAGCACCGAGCACCCTGAGCACTGAGCACCCAGCACCCTGAGCAATGAGCACCCTGAGTACTGAGCACCCAGCACCTTGAGCACTGAACACCGAGCACCCCGAGCACTGAGCACCCAGCACCCGGAATACTGAGCACCCAGCACACTGAGTACTAAGCACCGAGCACCCTGAGTACTGAGCACCCAGCACCCTGAGCACTGAACACACAGCACCCTGAGTACTGAGCACCTCGAGCACTGAGCACCCAGCACCCTGAGTACTGAGCACCCAGCACCCTGAGCAATGAGCACCCTGAGTACTGAGCACCCAGCACCACGACCACTGAGCACATAGCACCCCGAGCACTGAGCACCCAGCACCCTGAGTACTGAGCACCCAGCACCCTGAGTACTGAGCACCCAGCACCCTGAGCACTGATTACCCCGCACCCTGAGCACTGAGCACCCAGCACCCTGAGCACTGAGCACACAGCACCCTGAGCACTGAGCACCCAGCACCCTGAGTACTGAGCACTGAGCACCCAGCACCCTGAGCACTGAGCACCCAGCACCCTGAGTACTGAGCACCGAGCACCCCGAGCACTGAGCACCCAGCACCCTGAGTACTGAGCTCCGAGCACCCCGAGCACTGAGCACCCAGCGCCCCGAGCACCGAGCACCCTGAGCACTGAGCACCCAGCACCCTGAGCACTGAGCACCCAGCACCCTGAGTACTGAACACCCAGCACCCTGAGCACTGAGCACTGAGCACCCTGAGCACTGAGTACTGAGCACCGAGCACCCCGAGAACTGAGCACCCAGCACCCGGAGTACTGAGCACCCAGCACCCTGAGTACTGAGCACCCAGCACCCCGAGCACTGAGCACCCAGCACCCTGAGCACTGAGCACCCAGCACCCTGAGTACTGAGCACTGAGCACCCAGCACCCCGAGCACTGAGCAGCCAGCACCCTGAGCACTGAGCACCCAGGACCCCGAGTACTGAGCACCCAGCACCCTGAGCACTGAGCACCCAGCACCCCGAGCACTGAGCACCCAGCACCCTGAGTACTGAGCACCAAACACCCCGAGCACTGAGCACCCAGCACCCTGAGTACTGAGCTCCGAGCACCCCGAGCACTGAGCACCCAGCGCCCCGAGCACGGAGCACCCTGAGCACTGAGCACCCAGCACCCTGAGCAATGAGCACCGTGAGTACTGAGCACCCAGCACCTTGAGCACTGAGCACCGAGCACCCCGAGCACTGAGCACCCAGCACCCGGAGTACTGAGCACCCAGCACCCTGAGTACTAAGCACCTAGCACCCTGAGTACTGAGCACCCAGCACCCTGAGCACTGAACACACAGCACCCTGAGTACTGAGCACCTCGAGCACTGAGCACCCAGCACCCTGAGTACTGAGCACCCTGAGCACTGAGCACCCAGCACCCTGAGTACTGAGCACTGAGCACCCAGCACCCCGAGCACTGAGCACCCAGCACCCTGAGTACTGAGCAACGAGCACCCCGAGCACTGAGCACCCAGCACCCTGGGTACTGAGCTCCGAGCACCCCGAGGACTGAGCACCCAGCGCCCCGAGCACCGAGCACCCTGAGCACTGAGCACCCAGCACCCTGAGCACTGAGCACCCAGCACCCTGAGTACTGAACACCCAGCACCCTGAGCACTGAGCACTGAGCAGCCTGAGCACTGAGTACTGAGCACCGAGCACCCCGAGAACTGAGCACCCAGCACCCGGAGTACTGAGCACCCAGCACCCTGAGTACTGAGAACCCAGCACCTCGAGTACTGAACACCCAGCACCCTGAGTACTGAGCACCCAGCACCCTGAGCACTGAGCACCCAGCACCCCGTGCACTGAGCACCCAGCACCCTGAGTACTGAGCACCCAGCACCCTGAGCACTGAGCACCCAGCACCCAGCGCCCCGAGAACCGAGCACCCTGAGCACTGAGCACCCAGCACCCTGAGTACTGAGCACCCAGCACCCTGAGCAATGAGCACCCTGAGTACTGAGCACCCAGCACCTTGAGCACTGAGCACCGAGCACCCCGAGAACTGAGCACCCAGCACCCGGAGTACTGAGCACCCAGCGTACTGAGCACTGAGCACCCAGCACCCTGAGTACTGAGCACCCAGCACCCTGAGCACTGAGCACCCAGCATACTGAGCACCGAGCACCCAGCACCCTGAGTACTGAGCACCCAGCACCCTGAGCACTGAGCACCCAGCACCCTGAGTACTGAGCACTGAGCACCCAGCACCCCGAGCACTGAGCACCCAGCACCCTGAGTACTGAGCACCCAGCACCCTGAGCACTAAGCACCCAGCGTACTGAGCACCGAGCACCCAGCACCCTGAGTACTGAGCACCCAGCACCCTGAGCACTGAGCACCCAGCGCCCAGAGTTCTGAGCACTGAGCACCCCGAGTACTGAGCACCGGCACCCCGAGCACTAAGCACCCAGCACCCCGAGCACCGAGCAACTAGCACCCTGAGCACTGAGCACCCAGCACCCTGAGCACTGAGCACCCAGCACCCTGAGTACTGAGCACTGAGAACCCAGCACCCCGAGCACTGAGCACCCAGCACCCTGAGTACTGAGCACTGAGCACCCAGCACCCCGAGCACTGAGCACCCATCACCCTGAGCACTGAGCACCCAGCACCCGAGTACTGAGCACCCAGCACCCTGAGTACTGAGCACCCAGCACCCTGAGTACTGAGCACCAAGCACCCCGAGTACTGAGCACCCAGCACCCTGAGAACTGAGCACCCAGCACCCTGAGCACTGAGCACCCAGCACCCTGAGCACTGAGCACCCAGCACCAGAGTACTGAGCACCCAGCATCCTGAGTACTGAGCACCCAGCACCCTGAGTACTGAGCACCCAGCACCCCGAGTACTGAGCACCCAGCACCCTGAGCACTGAGCACCCAGCACCCTGAGCACTGAGCACCCAGCACCCTGAGCACTGAGCACCCAGCACCCTGAGTAGTGAGCACGCAACGTACTGAGCACCGAGCACCCCGAGCACTGAGCACCCAGCACCCTGAGTACTGAGCCCCGATCACCCTGAGCACTGAGCACCCAGCACCCTGAGTACTGAGCTCCGAGCACCCCGAGCACTGAGCACCCAGCGCCCCGAGCACTGAGCACCCAGCACCCTGAGCACTGAGCACCTAGCACCCTGAGTACTGAGCACCCAGCACCCTGAGTACTGAACACCCAGCACCCTGAGCACTGAGCACTGAGCACCCTGAGCACTGAGTACTGAGCACTGAGCACCCTGAGCACTGAGCACACAGCACCCCGAGTACTGAGCACACAGCACCCCGAGCACTGAGCACCCAGCGCCCCGAGCACTGAGCACCCAGCACCCCGAGCACTGAGCACCCTGAGCACTGAGCACCCAGCACCCCGAGTACTGAGCACTGAGCACCCTGAGTACTGAGCACCCAGCACCCTGAGCACTGAGTACCCAGCACCCTGAGTACTGAGCACTGAGAACCCTGAGTACTGAGCACCGATCACCCTGAGTACTGAGCACCCAGCACCCTGATCACTGAGCACCCAGCACCCTGAGCACTGAGCACCCAGCACCTTGAGTACTGAGCACCGAGCATCCCGAGCACTGAGCACCCAGCACACTGAGTACTGAGCACCCAGCTCCCTGAGCACTGAGCACCCAGCACCCTGAGCACTGAGCACCCAGCACCCCGAGCACTGATCACCCAGCACCCTGAGTACTGAGCACCCAGCACCCTGAGTACTGAGCACCCAGCACCCTGAGTACTGAACACCCAGCACCCTGAGCACTGAGCACTGAGCACCCTGAGCACTGAGTACTGAGCACCCAGCACCCTGAGCACTGAACACACAGCACCCTGAGTACTGAGCACCTCGAGCACTGAGCACCCAGCACCCTGAGTACTGAGCACCCAGCACCCTGAGCAATGAGCACCCTGAGTACTGAGCACCCAGCACCCTGAGCACTGAACACACAGCACCCTGAGTACTGATCGCCTCGAGCACTGAGCACCCAGCACCCTGAGTACTGGGCACCGAGCACCCCGAGCACTGAGCACCCAGCACCGCGAGCACTGAGTACCCAGCTCCCCGAGCACTGAGCACCCAGCACCCTGAGTACTGAGCACCCAGCACCCTGAGCACTGAGCACACAGCACCCTGAGCACTGAGCACTCAGTACCCTGAGTACTGAGCACTGAGCACCCAGCACCCTGAGCACTGAGCACCCAGCACCCTGAGAACTGAGCACTGAGCACCCAGCACCCCGAGCACTGAGCACCCAGCACCCTGAGCACTGAGCACCCAGCACTCGAGTACTGAGCACCCATCACCCTGAGTACTGAGCACCCAGCACCCTGAGTACTGAGCACCCAGCACCCCAAGTACTGAGCACCCAGCACCCTGAGTACTGAGCACCCAGCACCCTGAGCACTGAGCACCCAGCACCCTGAGTACTGAGCAACCAGCACCCTGAGCACTGAGCACCCAGCACCCTGAGCACTGAGCACCCAGCACACTGAGCACTGAGCACCCAGGACCCTGAGTAGTGAGCACCCAACGTACTGAGCACCGAGCACCCCGAGCACTGAGCACCCAGCACCCTTAGTACTGAGCTCCGAGCACCCCGAGCACTGAGCACCCAGCACCCGGAGTACTGAGCACCCAGCACCCTGAGTACTAAGCACCGAGCACCCTGAGTACTGAGCACCCAGTACCCTGAGCACTGAACACACAGCACCCTGAGTACTGAGCACCCCGAGCACTGAGCACCCAGCACCCTGAGCACTGAGCACCCAGCACCCTGAGTACTAAGCACCCAGCACCCTGAGTACTGAACACCCAGCACCCTGAGCACTGAGCACTGAGCACCCTGAGCACTGAGTACTGAGCACTGAGCACCCTGAGCACTGAGCACCCAGCACCCCGAGTACTGAGCACCCAGCACACCGAGCACTGAGCCCCCAGCGCCCCGAGCACTGACCACCCAGCGCCCCGAGCACTGAGCACTGAGCACCCGGAGCACTGAGCACACAGCACCCCGAGTACTGAGCACTGAGCACCCTGAGCACTGAGCACCCAGCACCCCGAGTACTGAGCACTGAGCTCCCTGAGTACTGGGAACCCAGCACCCTGAGCACTGTGTACCCAGCACCCTGAGCACTGAGCACCCAGCACCCTGAGCACTGAGCACCCAGCACACTGAGCACTGAGCACCCAGCACACTGAGTACTGAGCACTGAGCACCCAGCACCCCTAGCACTGAGCACCCAGCACCCTGAGTACTGAGCACTGAGCACCCATCACCCCGAGCACTGAGGACCCAGCACCCTGAGCACTGAGCACCCAGCACCCGAGTACTGAACACCAAGTACCCTGAGTACTGAGCACCCAGCACTCTGAGTACTGAGCACCTAGCACCCCGAGCACTGAGCACCCAGCACCCCGAGCACCGAGCACCCTGAGTACTAAGCACCGAGCACCCTGAGTACTGAGCACCCAGCACCCTGAGCACTGAGCACCCAGCACCCCGAGCACTGAGCACCCAGCACCCTGAGTACTGAGCACCGAGCACCCCGAGCACTGAGCACCCAGCACCCTGAGTACTGAGCTCCGAGCACCCCGAGCACTGAGCACCCAGCGCCCCGAGCACCGAGCACCCTGAGCACTGAGCACCCAGCACCCTGAGCAATGAGCACCCTGAGTACTGAGCACCCAGCACCTTGAGCACTGAACACCGAGCACCCCGAGCACTGAGCACCCAGCACCCGGAGTACTGAGCACCCAGCACACTGAGTACTAAGCACCGAGCACCCTGAGTACTGAGCACCCAGCACCCTGAGCACTGAACACACAGCACCCTGAGTACTGAGCACCTCGAGCACTGAGCACCCAGCACCCTGAGTACTGAGCACCCAGCACCCTGAGCAATGAGCACCCTGAGTACTGAGCACCCAGCACCACGACCACTGAGCACATAGCACCCCGAGCACTGAGCACCCAGCACCCTGAGTACTGAGCACCCAGCACCCTGAGTACTGAGCACCCAGCACCCTGAGCACTGATTACCCCGCACCCTGAGCACTGAGCACCCAGCACCCTGAGCACTGAGCACACAGCACCCTGAGCACTGAGCACCCAGCACCCTGAGTACTGAGCACTGAGCACCCAGCACCCTGAGCACTGAGCACCCAGCACCCTGAGTACTGAGCACCGAGCACCCCGAGCACTGAGCACCCAGCACCCTGAGTACTGAGCTCCGAGCACCCCGAGCACTGAGCACCCAGCGCCCCGAGCACCGAGCACCCTGAGCACTGAGCACCCAGCACCCTGAGCACTGAGCACCCAGCACCCTGAGTACTGAACACCCAGCACCCTGAGCACTGAGCACTGAGCACCCTGAGCACTGAGTACTGAGCACCGAGCACCCCGAGAACTGAGCACCCAGCACCCGGAGTACTGAGCACCCAGCACCCTGAGTACTGAGCACCCAGCACCCCGAGCACTGAGCACCCAGCACCCTGAGCACTGAGCACCCAGCACCCTGAGTACTGAGCACTGAGCACCCAGCACCCCGAGCACTGAGCAGCCAGCACCCTGAGCACTGAGCACCCAGGACCCCGAGTACTGAGCACCCAGCACCCTGAGCACTGAGCACCCAGCACCCCGAGCACTGAGCACCCAGCACCCTGAGTACTGAGCACCAAACACCCCGAGCACTGAGCACCCAGCACCCTGAGTACTGAGCTCCGAGCACCCCGAGCACTGAGCACCCAGCGCCCCGAGCACGGAGCACCCTGAGCACTGAGCACCCAGCACCCTGAGCAATGAGCACCGTGAGTACTGAGCACCCAGCACCTTGAGCACTGAGCACCGAGCACCCCGAGCACTGAGCACCCAGCACCCGGAGTACTGAGCACCCAGCACCCTGAGTACTAAGCACCGAGCACCCTGAGTACTGAGCACCCAGCACCCTGAGCACTGAACACACAGCACCCTGAGTACTGAGCACCTCGAGCACTGAGCACCCAGCACCCTGAGTACTGAGCACCCTGAGCACTGAGCACCCAGCACCCTGAGTACTGAGCACTGAGCACCCAGCACCCCGAGCACTGAGCACCCAGCACCCTGAGTACTGAGCAACGAGCACCCCGAGCACTGAGCACCCAGCACCCTGGGTACTGAGCTCCGAGCACCCCGAGGACTGAGCACCCAGCGCCCCGAGCACCGAGCACCCTGAGCACTGAGCACCCAGCACCCTGAGCACTGAGCACCCAGCACCCTGAGTACTGAACACCCAGAACCCTGAGCATTGAGCACTGAGCAGCCTGAGCACTGAGTACTGAGCACCGAGCACCCCGAGAACTGAGCACCCAGCACCCGGAGTACTGAGCACCCAGCACCCTGAGTACTGAGAACCCAGCACCTCGAGTACTGAACACCCAGCACCCTGAGTACTGAGCACCCAGCACCCTGAGCACTGAGCACCCAGCACCCCGTGCACTGAGCACCCAGCACCCTGAGTACTGAGCACCCAGCACCCTGAGCACTGAGCACCCAGCACCCAGCGCCCCGAGAACCGAGCACCCTGAGCACTGAGCACCCAGCACCCTGAGTACTGAGCACCCAGCACCCTGAGCAATGAGCACCCTGAGTACTGAGCACCCAGCACCTTGAGCACTGAGCACCGAGCACCCCGAGAACTGAGCACCCAGCACCCGGAGTACTGAGCACCCAGCGTACTGAGCACTGAGCACCCAGCACCCTGAGTACTGAGCACCCAGCACCCTGAGCACTGAGCACCCAGCATACTGAGCACCGAGCACCCAGCACCCTGAGTACTGAGCACCCAGCACCCTGAGCACTGAGCACCCAGCACCCTGAGTACTGAGCACTGAGCACCCAGCACCCCGAGCACTGAGCACCCAGCACCCTGAGTACTGAGCACCCAGCACCCTGAGCACTAAGCACCCAGCGTACTGAGCACCGAGCACCCAGCACCCTGAGTACTGAGCACCCAGCACCCTGAGCACTGAGCACCCAGCGCCCAGAGTTCTGAGCACTGAGCACCCCGAGTACTGAGCACCGGCACCCCGAGCACTAAGCACCCAGCACCCCGAGCACCGAGCAACTAGCACCCTGAGCACTGAGCACCCAGCACCCTGAGCACTGAGCACCCAGCACCCTGAGTACTGAGCACTGAGAACCCAGCACCCCGAGCACTGAGCACCCAGCACCCTGAGTACTGAGCACTGAGCACCCAGCACCCCGAGCACTGAGCACCCATCACCCTGAGCACTGAGCACCCAGCACCCGAGTACTGAGCACCCAGCACCCTGAGTACTGAGCACCCAGCACCCTGAGTACTGAGCACCAAGCACCCCGAGTACTGAGCACCCAGCACCCTGAGAACTGAGCACCCAGCACCCTGAGCACTGAGCACCCAGCACCCTGAGCACTGAGCACCCAGCACCAGAGTACTGAGCACCCAGCATCCTGAGTACTGAGCACCCAGCACCCTGAGTACTGAGCACCCAGCACCCCGAGTACTGAGCACCCAGCACCCTGAGCACTGAGCACCCAGCACCCTGAGCACTGAGCACCCAGCACCCTGAGCACTGAGCACCCAGCACCCTGAGTAGTGAGCACGCAACGTACTGAGCACCGAGCACCCCGAGCACTGAGCACCCAGCACCCTGAGTACTGAGCCCCGATCACCCTGAGCACTGAGCACCCAGCACCCTGAGTACTGAGCTCCGAGCACCCCGAGCACTGAGCACCCAGCGCCCCGAGCACTGAGCACCCAGCACCCTGAGCACTGAGCACCTAGCACCCTGAGTACTGAGCACCCAGCACCCTGAGTACTGAACACCCAGCACCCTGAGCACTGAGCACTGAGCACCCTGAGCACTGAGTACTGAGCACTGAGCACCCTGAGCACTGAGCACACAGCACCCCGAGTACTGAGCACACAGCACCCCGAGCACTGAGCACCCAGCGCCCCGAGCACTGAGCACCCAGCACCCCGAGCACTGAGCACCCTGAGCACTGAGCACCCAGCACCCCGAGTACTGAGCACTGAGCACCCTGAGTACTGAGCACCCAGCACCCTGAGCACTGAGTACCCAGCACCCTGAGTACTGAGCACTGAGAACCCTGAGTACTGAGCACCGATCACCCTGAGTACTGAGCACCCAGCACCCTGATCACTGAGCACCCAGCACCCTGAGCACTGAGCACCCAGCACCTTGAGTACTGAGCACCGAGCATCCCGAGCACTGAGCACCCAGCACACTGAGTACTGAGCACCCAGCTCCCTGAGCACTGAGCACCCAGCACCCTGAGCACTGAGCACCCAGCACCCCGAGCACTGATCACCCAGCACCCTGAGTACTGAGCACCCAGCACCCTGAGCACTGAGCACCAAGCACCCTGAGTACTGAGCACCTAGAACCCTGAGTACTGAGCAACCAGCACCCTGAGCACTGAGCACTGAGCACCCAGCACCCTGAGCACTGAGCAGTGAGCACCCAGCACCCGGAGCACTGTGCATCCAGCACCCCGAGCACTGAGCACCCAGCACCCTGAGCAGTGAGCACCCTGAGGACTGAGCACCCAGCACCCTGAGCACTGAGCACCCAGCACCCTGAGTACTGAGCACCGATCACCCTGAGCACTGAGCACCCAGAACCCCGAGCACTGAGCACCCAGCACCCTGAGTACTGAGCACCCAGCACCCCGAGCACTGAGCACCCAGCACCCTGAGTACTGAGCACCCTGAGTACTGAGCACCGATCACCCTGAGCACTGAGCTCCCAGCACCCTGAGTACTGAGCACCCAGCACCCTGAGCACTGAGCACCCAGCACCCTGAGTACTGAGCACCCAGCACCCTGAGCACTGAGCACCTAGCACCCTGAGTACTGAGCACCCAGCACCCTGAGCACTGAGCACCCAGCACCCTGAGTACTGAGCACCCAGCACCCCGAGAACTGAGCACCCAGCACCCCGAGAATGAGCACCCAGCACACCGAGTACTGAGCACCGAGCACACTGAGCACTGAGTACCCAGCACCCTGAGCACTGAGCACCCAGCACCCTGAGTACTGAGCACCCAGCACCCTGAGTACTGAGCACCCAGCACCCTGAGCACTGAGCACCGAGCACCGAGCACCCCGAGTACTGAGCACCCAGCACCCTGAGCACTGAGCACCCAGCACCCTGAGTACTGAGCACCCAGCACCCTGAGTACTGAACACCCAGCACCCTGAGCACTGAGCACCCTGAGCACTGAGTACTGAGCACCGAGCACCCCGAGCACTGAGCACCCAGGACCCGGAGTACTGAGCACCCAGCACCCGGAGTACTGAGCACCCAGCACCCTGAGCCCTGAGCACCCAGCACCCTGAGTACTGACCACCCAGCACCCTGAGCACTGAGTACCCAGCACCCTGAGCACTGAGCACCCAGCACCCTGAGCACTGAGTACCCAGCACCCTGAGCACTGAGCACCCAGCACCCTGAGCACTGAGCACACAGCACCCTGAGCACTGAGCACCCAGCACCCTGAGTACTGAGCACTGAGCACCCAGCACTCCGAGCACTGAGCACCCAGCACCCTGAGTACTGAGCACTGAGCACCCAGCACCCCGAGCACTGAGCACCCAGCACCCTGAGCACTGAGCACCCAGCACCCGAGTACTGAGCACCCAACACCCTGAGCACTGAGCACCCAGCACCCTGAGTACTGAGCACCCAGCACCCCGAGTACTGAGCACCCAGCACCCTGAGTAATGAGCACCCAGCAACCCGAGCACTGAGCACCCAGCACCCTGAGTACTGAGCACCCAGCACCCCGCGCACTGAGCACCCAGCACCCCGAGAATGAGCACCCAGCACCCCGAGTCCTGAGCACCGAGCACCCTGAGCACTGAGCACCGAGCACCCCGAGTACTGAGCACCCAGCACCCTGAGCACTGAGCACCCAGCACCCTGAGTACTGAGCACCCAGCACCCTGAGTACTGAACACCCAGCACCCTGAGCACTGAGCACTGAGCACCCTGAGCACTGAGTACTGAGCACCGAGCACCCCGAGCACTGAGCACCCAGCACCCGGAGTACTGAGCACCCAGCACCCTGAGTACTAAGCACCGAGCACCATGAGTACTGAGCACCCAGCACCCTGAGCACTGAACATACAGCGGCCTGAGTACTCAGCACCTCGAGCACTGAGCACCCAGCACCCTGAGTACTGAGCACCCAGCACCCGGAGTACTGAGCACCCAGCACCCTGAGTACTAAGCACGGAGCACCCTGAGTACTGAGCACCCAGCACCCTGAGCACTGAACACACAGCACCCTTAGTACTGAGCACCTCGAGCACTGAGCACCCAGCACCCTGAGTACTGAGCACCGAGCACCCCGAGCACTGAGCACCCAGCACCGCGACCACTGAGCACATAGCACCCCGAGCACTGAGCACCCAGCACCCTGAGTACTGAGCACCCAGCACCCTGAGCACTGAACACCCAGCACCCTGAGTACTGAGCACCCAGCACCCTGAGTACTGAGCACCCAGCACCCCAAGCACTGAGCACCCAGCACCCCGAGCACCCAGCACCCTGAGTACTGAGCACCCAGCACCCTGAGCACTGAGTACCCAGCACCCTGAGCACTGAGCACCCAGCACCCAGAGCACTGAGCACACAGCATCCTGAGCACTGAGCACCCAGCACCCTGAGTACTGAGCACTGAGCACCCAGCACCCCGAGCACTGAGCACCCAGCACCCGAGTACTGAGCACCCAGCACCCTGAGTACTGAGCACCCAGCACCCTGAGCACTGAGTACCCAGCACCCCGAGCACTGAGCACCCAGCACCCTGAGTACTGAGCTCCGAGCACCCCGAGCACTGAGCACCAAGCGCCCCGAGCACCGAGCACCCTGAGCACTGAGCACCCAGCACCCTGAGTACTGAGCACCCAGCACCCTGAGCAATGAGCACCCTGTGTACTGAGCACCCAGCACCTTGAGCACTGAGCACCGAGCACCCCGAGCACTGAGCACCCAGCACCCTGAGTACTGGGCACCGAGCACCCCGAGCACTGGGCACCCAGCACCGCCAGCACTGAGCACCCAGCTCCCCGAGCACTGAGCACCCAGCACCCTGAGCACTGAGCACCCAGCACCCCGAGCACTGAGCACCCAGCACCCTGAGTACTGAGCACCCAGCACCCTGAGCACTGAGCACCCAGCACCCTGAGCACTGAGTACCCAGCACCCAGAGCACTGAGCACCCAGCACCCTGAGTAGTGAGCACCCAACGTACTGAGCACCGAGCACCCCGAGCACTGAGCACCCAGCACCCTGAGTGCTGAGCACCGAGCACCCCGAGCACTGAGCACCCAGCACCCTGAGTACTGAGCACCGAGCACCCCGAGCACTGAGCACCCAGCGCCCCGGGCACCGAGCACCCTGAGCACTGAGCACCCAGCACCCTGAGTACTGAGCACCCAGCACTCTGAGCAATGAGCACCCTGAGTACTGAGCACCCAGCACCTTGAGCACTGAGCACCGAGCACCCCGAGCACTGAGCACCCAGCACCCGGAGTACTGAGCACCCAGCTCCCTGAGTACGAAGCACTGAGCACCCTGAGTACTGAGCACCCAGCACCCTGAGCACTGAACACACAGCACCCTGAGTACTGATCGCCTCGAGCACTGATCACCCAGCACCCTGAGTACTGGGCACCGAGCACCCCGAGCACTGAGCACCCAGCACCGCGAGCACTGAGCACCCAGCTCCCCGAGCACTGAGCACCCAGCACCCTGAGTACTGAGCACCCAGCACCCTGAGCACTGAGCACACAGCACCCTGAGCACTGAGCACCCAGTACCCTGAGTACTGAGCACTGAGCACCCAGCACCCTGAGCACTGAGCACCCAGCACCCTGAGAACTGAGCACTGAGCACCCAGCACCCCGAGCACTGAGCACCCAGCACCCTGAGCACTGAGCACCCAGCACCCGACTACTGAGCACCCAGCACCCTGAGTACTGAGCACCCAGCACCGTGAGTACTGAGCACCCAGCACCCCAAGTACTGAGCACCCAGCACCCTGAGTATTGAGCACCCAGCACCCTGAGCACTGAGCACCCAGCACCCTGAGTACTGAGCACCCAGCACGCTGAGCACTGAGCACCCAGCACCCTGAGCACTGAGCACCCAGCACACTGAGCACTGAGCACCCAGGACCCTGAGTAGTGAGCACCCAACGTACTGAGCACCGAGCACCCCGAGCACTGAGCACCCAGCACCCTGAGTACTGAGCACCGATCACCCCGAGCACTGACCACCCAGCACCCTGAGTACTGAGCTCCGAGCACCCCGAGCACTGAGCACCCAGCACCCGGAGTACTGAGCACCCAGCACCCTGAGTACTAAGCACCGAGCACCCTGAGTACTGAGCACCCAGTACCCTGAGCACTGAACACACAGCACCCTGAGTACTGAGCACCCCGAGCACTGAGCACCCAGGACCCTGTGCACTGAGCACCCAGCACCCTGAGTACTGAGCACCCAGCACCCTGAGTACTGAACACCCAGCACCCTGAGCACTGAGCACTGAGCACCCTGAGCACTGAGTACTGAGCACTGAGCACCCTGAGCACTGAGCACCCAGCACCCCGAGTACTGAGGACCCAGCACACCGAGCACTGAGCCCCCAGCGCCCCGAGTACTGACCACCCAGCACCCCGAGCAGTGAGCACTGAGCACCCGGAGCAGTGAGCACACACCACCCCGAGTACTGAGCACTGAGCACCCTGAGCACTGAGCACCCAGCACCCCGAGTACTGAGCACTGAGCTCCCTGAGTACTGAGAACCCAGTACCCTGAGCACTGTGTACCCAGCACCCTGAGCACTGAGCACCCAGCACCCTGAGCACTGAGCACCCAGCACCTTGAGCACTGAGCACCCAGCACCCTGAGTACTGAGCAATGAGCACCCAGCACCCCGAGCACTGAGCACCCAGCACCCTGAGTACTGAGCACTGAGCACCCAGCACCCCGAGCACTGAGCACCCAGCACCCTGAGCACTGAGCACCCAGCACCCGAGTACTGAGCACCCAGTACCCTGAGTAATGAGCACCCAGCACTCTGAGTATTGAGCACCTAGCACCCCGAGCACTGAGCACCCAGCACCCCGAGCACCGAGCACCCTGAGTACTAAGCACCGAGCACCCTGAGTACTGAGCACCCAGCACCCTGAGCACTGAGCACCCAGCACCCCGAGCACTGAGCACCCAGCACCCTGAGTACTGAGCACCCAGCACCCTGAGCACTGAGCACCCAGCACCCTGAGTAGTGAGCACCCAACGTACTGAGCACCGAGCACCCCGAGCACTGAGCACCCAGCACCCTGAGTACTGAGCACCCAGCACCCTGAGTACTGAGCTCCTTGCACCCCGAGCACTGAGCACCCAGCGCCCCGAGCACCGAGCACCCTGAGCACTGAGCACCCAGGACCCTGAGCAATGAGCACCCTGAGTACTGAGCACCCAGCACCTTGAGCAATGAGCACCGAGCACCCCGAGCACTGAGCACCCAGCACCCGGAGTACTGAGCACCCAGCACCCTGAGTACTAAGCACGGAGCACCCTGAGTACTGAGCACCCAGCACCCTGAGCACTGAACACACAGCACCCTTAGTACTGAGCACCTCGAGCACTGAGCACCCAGCACCCTGAGTACTGAGCACCGAGCACCCCGAGCACTGAGCACCCAGCACCGCGACCACTGAGCACATAGCACCCCGAGCACTGAGCACCCAGCACCCTGAGTACTGAGCACCCAGCACCCTGAGTACTGAGCACCCAGCACCCTGAGCACTGATTACACAGCACCCTTAGCACTGAGCACCCAGCACCCTGAGCACTGAGCACACAGCACCCTGAGCACTGAGCACCCAGCACCCTGAGTAATGAGCACTGAGCACCCAGCACCATGAGTACTGAGCACCGAGCACCCCGAGCACTGAGCACCCAGCACCCTGAGTAATGAGCACTGAGCACCCAGCACCCTGAGTACTGAGCTCCGAGCACCCCGAGCACTGAGCACCCAGCGCCCCGAGCACCGAGCACCCTGAGCACTGAGCACCCAGCACCCTGAGCACTGAGAACCCAGCACCCTGAGTACTGAACACCCAGCACCCTGAGCACTGAGCACTGAGCACCCTGAGATCTGAGTACTGAGCACCGAGCACCCCGAGAACTGAGCACCCAGCACCCGGAGTACTGAGCACCCAGCACCCTGAGTACTGAGCACCCAGCACCCCGAGCTCCGAGCACCCTGAGCACTGAGCACCCAGCACCCTGAGTACTGAGCACCCAGCACCCTGAGCAATGAGCACCCTGAGTACTGAGCACCCAGCACCTTGAGCACTGAGCACCGAGCACCCCGAGCACTGAGCACCCAGCACCCGGAGTACTGAGCACCAAGCACCCTGAGTAATAAGCACCGAGCACCCTGAGTACTGAGCACCCAGCACCCTGAGCACTGAACACACAGCACCCTGAGTACTGAGCACCTCGAGCACTGAGCACCCAGCACCCTGAGTACTGAGCACCCAGCACCCCGAGCACTGAGCACCCAGCACCGCGAGCACTGAGCACCCAGCACCCCGAGCACTGAGCACCCAGCAATCTGAGTACTGAGCACCGAGCACCCCGAGCACTGAGCACCCAGCACCGCGAGCACTGAGCACCCAGCACCCCGAGCACTGAGCACCCAGCACCCTGAGTAGTGAGCACCCAACGTACTGAGCACCGAGCACCCCGAGCACTGAGCACCCAGCACCCTGAGTACTGAGCATCGATCACCCCGAGTACTGAGCACCCAGCACCCTGAGTACTGAGCTCCGAGCACCCCGAGCACTGAGCACCCAGCGCCCCGAGCACTGAGCACCCAGCACCCTGAGCACTGAGCACCTAGCACCCTGAGTACTGAGCACCCAGCACCCTGAGTACTGAACACCCAGCACCCTGAGCACTGAGCACTGAGCACCCTGAGCACTGAGTACTGAGCACTGAGCACCCTGAGCACTGAGTACCCAGCACCCCGAGTACTGAGCACCCAGCACCCCGAGCACTGAGCACCCAGCGCCCCGAGCACTGAACACCCAGCACCCCGAGCACTGAGCACTGAGCACCCTGAGCACTGAGCACCCAGCACCCCGAGTACTGAGCACTGAGCACCCTGAGTACTGAGCACCAAGCACCCCGAGTACTGAGCACTGAGCACCCTGAGTACTGAGCACCCAGCACCCTGAGCACTGAGCACCCAGCACCCTGAGCAATGAGCACCCAGCACCCTGAGCACTGAGCACCCAGCACCCTGAGTAGTGAGCACACAACGTACTGAGCACCGAGCACCCCGAGCACTGAGCACCCAGCACCCTGGGTACTGAGCACCGAGCACCCCGAGCACTGAGCACCCAGCACCCTGAGTACTGAGCTCCGAGCACCCCGAGCACCCAGCGCCCCGAGAACCGAGCACCCTGAGCACTGAGCACCCAGCACCCTGAGTACTGAGCACCCAGCACCCTGAGCAATGAGCACCCTGAGTACTGAGCACCCAGCACCTTGAGCACTAAGCACCGAGCACCCCAAGAACTGAGCACCCAGCACCCGGAGTACTGAGCACCCAGCGTACTGAGCACCGAGCACCCAGCACCCTGAGTACTGAGCACCCAGCACCCTGAGCACTGAGCACCCAGCATACTGAGCACCGAGCACCCAGCACCCTGAGTACTGAGCACCCAGCACCCTGAGCACTGAGCACCCAGCACCCTGAGTACTGAGCACTGAGCACCCAGCACCCCGAGCACTGAGCACCCAGCACCCTGAGTACTGAGCACCCAGCACCCTGAGCACTAAGCACCCAGCGTACTGAGCACCGAGCACCCAGCACCCTGAGTACTGAGCACCCAGCACCCTGAGCACTGAGCACCCAGCGCCCAGAGTACTGAGCACTGAGCACCCCGAGTACTGAGCACCGGCACCCCGAGCACTAAGCACCCAGCACCCCGAGCACCGAGCACCTAGCACCCTGAGCACTGAGCACCCAGCACCCTGAGCACTGAGCACCGAGCACCCCGAGTACTGAGCACCCAGCACCCTGAGCACTGAGCACCCAGCACCCTGAGTACTGAGCACCCAGCACCCTGAGTACTGAACACCCAGCACCCTGAGCACTGAGCACTGAGCACCCTGAGCACTGAGTACTGAGCACCGAGCACCCCGAGCACTGAGCACCCAGCACCCGGAGTACTGAGCACCCAGCACCCTGAGTACTAAGCACCGAGCACCCTGAGTACTGAGCACCCAGCACCCTGAGCACTGAACATACAGCGGCCTGAGTACTCAGCACCTCGAGCACTGAGCACCCAGCACCCTGAGTACTGAGCACCGAGCACCCCGAGCACTGAGCACCCAGCACCCCAAGCACTGAGCACCCAGCACCCCGAGCACCCAGCACCCTGAGTACTGAGCACCCAGCACCCTGAGCACTGAGTACCCAGCACCCTGAGCACTGAGCACCCAGCACCCTGAGCACTGAGCACACAGCATCCTGAGCACTGAGCACCCAGCACCCTGAGTACTGAGCACTGAGCACCCAGCACCCCGAGCACTGAGCACCCAGCACCCTGAGTACTGAGCACTGAGCACCCAGCACCCCGAGCACTGAGCACCCAGCACCCTGAGTACTAAGCACCCAGCACCCTGAGCACTGAGTACCCAGCACCCTGAGCACTGAGCACCCAGCACCCTGAGCACTGAGCACCCAGCACCCCGAGCACTGAGCACCCAGCACCCCAAGCACTGAGCACCAAGCGCCCCGAGCACCGAGCACCCTGAGCACAGAGCAGCCAGCACCCTGAGTACTGAGCACCCAGCACCCTGAGCAATGAGCACCCTGTGTACTGAGCACCCAGCACCTTGAGCACTGAGCACCGAGCACCCCGAGCACTGAGCACCCAGCACCCGGAGTACTGAGCACCCAGCTCCCTGAGTACGAAGCACTGAGCACCCTGAGTACTGAGCACCCAGCACCCTGAGCACTGAACACACAGCACCCTGAGTACTGATCGCCTCGAGCACTGATCACCCAGCACCCTGAGTACTGGGCACCGAGCACCCCGAGCACTGAGCACCCAGCACCGCGAGCACTGAGCACCCAGCTCCCCGAGCACTGAGCACCCAGCACCCTGAGTACTGAGCACCCAGCACCCTGAGCACTGAGCACACAGCACCCTGAGCACTGAGCACCCAGTACCCTGAGTACTGAGCACTGAGCACCCAGCACCCTGAGCACTGAGCACCCAGCACCCTGAGAACTGAGCACTGAGCACCCAGCACCCCGAGCACTGAGCACCCAGCACCCTGAGCACTGAGCACCCAGCACCCGACTACTGAGCACCCAGCACCCTGAGTACTGAGCACCCAGCACCGTGAGTACTGAGCACCCAGCACCCCAAGTACTGAGCACCCAGCACCCTGAGTATTGAGCACCCAGCACCCTGAGCACTGAGCACCCAGCACCCTGAGTACTGAGCACCCAGCACGCTGAGCACTGAGCACCCAGCACCCTGAGCACTGAGCACCCAGCACACTGAGCACTGAGCACCCAGGACCCTGAGTAGTGAGCACCCAACGTACTGAGCACCGAGCACCCCGAGCACTGAGCACCCAGCACCCTGAGTACTGAGCACCGATCACCCCGAGCACTGACCACCCAGCACCCTGAGTACTGAGCTCCGAGCACCCCGAGCACTGAGCACCCAGCACCCGGAGTACTGAGCACCCAGCACCCTGAGTACTAAGCACCGAGCACCCTGAGTACTGAGCACCCAGTACCCTGAGCACTGAACACACAGCACCCTGAGTACTGAGCACCCCGAGCACTGAGCACCCAGGACCCTGTGCACTGAGCACCCAGCACCCTGAGTACTGAGCACCCAGCACCCTGAGTACTGAACACCCAGCACCCTGAGCACTGAGCACTGAGCACCCTGAGCACTGAGTACTGAGCACTGAGCACCCTGAGCACTGAGCACCCAGCACCCCGAGTACTGAGGACCCAGCACACCGAGCACTGAGCCCCCAGCGCCCCGAGTACTGACCACCCAGCACCCCGAGCAGTGAGCACTGAGCACCCGGAGCAGTGAGCACACACCACCCCGAGTACTGAGCACTGAGCACCCTGAGCACTGAGCACCCAGCACCCCGAGTACTGAGCACTGAGCTCCCTGAGTACTGAGAACCCAGTACCCTGAGCACTGTGTACCCAGCACCCTGAGCACTGAGCACCCAGCACCCTGAGCACTGAGCACCCAGCACCTTGAGCACTGAGCACCCAGCACCCTGAGTACTGAGCAATGAGCACCCAGCACCCCGAGCACTGAGCACCCAGCACCCTGAGTACTGAGCACTGAGCACCCAGCACCCCGAGCACTGAGCACCCAGCACCCTGAGCACTGAGCACCCAGCACCCGAGTACTGAGCACCCAGTACCCTGAGTAATGAGCACCCAGCACTCTGAGTATTGAGCACCTAGCACCCCGAGCACTGAGCACCCAGCACCCCGAGCACCGAGCACCCTGAGTACTAAGCACCGAGCACCCTGAGTACTGAGCACCCAGCACCCTGAGCACTGAGCACCCAGCACCCCGAGCACTGAGCACCCAGCACCCTGAGTACTGAGCACCCAGCACCCTGAGCACTGAGCACCCAGCACCCTGAGTAGTGAGCACCCAACGTACTGAGCACCGAGCACCCCGAGCACTGAGCACCCAGCACCCTGAGTACTGAGCACCCAGCACCCTGAGTACTGAGCTCCTTGCACCCCGAGCACTGAGCACCCAGCGCCCCGAGCACCGAGCACCCTGAGCACTGAGCACCCAGGACCCTGAGCAATGAGCACCCTGAGTACTGAGCACCCAGCACCTTGAGCAATGAGCACCGAGCACCCCGAGCACTGAGCACCCAGCACCCGGAGTACTGAGCACCCAGCACCCTGAGTACTAAGCACGGAGCACCCTGAGTACTGAGCACCCAGCACCCTGAGCACTGAACACACAGCACCCTTAGTACTGAGCACCTCGAGCACTGAGCACCCAGCACCCTGAGTACTGAGCACCGAGCACCCCGAGCACTGAGCACCCAGCACCGCGACCACTGAGCACATAGCACCCCGAGCACTGAGCACCCAGCACCCTGAGTACTGAGCACCCAGCACCCTGAGTACTGAGCACCCAGCACCCTGAGCACTGATTACACAGCACCCTTAGCACTGAGCACCCAGCACCCTGAGCACTGAGCACACAGCACCCTGAGCACTGAGCACCCAGCACCCTGAGTAATGAGCACTGAGCACCCAGCACCATGAGTACTGAGCACCGAGCACCCCGAGCACTGAGCACCCAGCACCCTGAGTAATGAGCACTGAGCACCCAGCACCCTGAGTACTGAGCTCCGAGCACCCCGAGCACTGAGCACCCAGCGCCCCGAGCACCGAGCACCCTGAGCACTGAGCACCCAGCACCCTGAGCACTGAGAACCCAGCACCCTGAGTACTGAACACCCAGCACCCTGAGCACTGAGCACTGAGCACCCTGAGATCTGAGTACTGAGCACCGAGCACCCCGAGAACTGAGCACCCAGCACCCGGAGTACTGAGCACCCAGCACCCTGAGTACTGAGCACCCAGCACCCCGAGCTCCGAGCACCCTGAGCACTGAGCACCCAGCACCCTGAGTACTGAGCACCCAGCACCCTGAGCAATGAGCACCCTGAGTACTGAGCACCCAGCACCTTGAGCACTGAGCACCGAGCACCCCGAGCACTGAGCACCCAGCACCCGGAGTACTGAGCACCAAGCACCCTGAGTAATAAGCACCGAGCACCCTGAGTACTGAGCACCCAGCACCCTGAGCACTGAACACACAGCACCCTGAGTACTGAGCACCTCGAGCACTGAGCACCCAGCACCCTGAGTACTGAGCACCCAGCACCCCGAGCACTGAGCACCCAGCACCGCGAGCACTGAGCACCCAGCACCCCGAGCACTGAGCACCCAGCAATCTGAGTACTGAGCACCGAGCACCCCGAGCACTGAGCACCCAGCACCGCGAGCACTGAGCACCCAGCACCCCGAGCACTGAGCACCCAGCACCCTGAGTAGTGAGCACCCAACGTACTGAGCACCGAGCACCCCGAGCACTGAGCACCCAGCACCCTGAGTACTGAGCATCGATCACCCCGAGTACTGAGCACCCAGCACCCTGAGTACTGAGCTCCGAGCACCCCGAGCACTGAGCACCCAGCGCCCCGAGCACTGAGCACCCAGCACCCTGAGCACTGAGCACCTAGCACCCTGAGTACTGAGCACCCAGCACCCTGAGTACTGAACACCCAGCACCCTGAGCACTGAGCACTGAGCACCCTGAGCACTGAGTACTGAGCACTGAGCACCCTGAGCACTGAGTACCCAGCACCCCGAGTACTGAGCACCCAGCACCCCGAGCACTGAGCACCCAGCGCCCCGAGCACTGAACACCCAGCACCCCGAGCACTGAGCACTGAGCACCCTGAGCACTGAGCACCCAGCACCCCGAGTACTGAGCACTGAGCACCCTGAGTACTGAGCACCAAGCACCCCGAGTACTGAGCACTGAGCACCCTGAGTACTGAGCACCCAGCACCCTGAGCACTGAGCACCCAGCACCCTGAGCAATGAGCACCCAGCACCCTGAGCACTGAGCACCCAGCACCCTGAGTAGTGAGCACACAACGTACTGAGCACCGAGCACCCCGAGCACTGAGCACCCAGCACCCTGGGTACTGAGCACCGAGCACCCCGAGCACTGAGCACCCAGCACCCTGAGTACTGAGCTCCGAGCACCCCGAGCACCCAGCGCCCCGAGAACCGAGCACCCTGAGCACTGAGCACCCAGCACCCTGAGTACTGAGCACCCAGCACCCTGAGCAATGAGCACCCTGAGTACTGAGCACCCAGCACCTTGAGCACTAAGCACCGAGCACCCCAAGAACTGAGCACCCAGCACCCGGAGTACTGAGCACCCAGCGTACTGAGCACCGAGCACCCAGCACCCTGAGTACTGAGCACCCAGCACCCTGAGCACTGAGCACCCAGCATACTGAGCACCGAGCACCCAGCACCCTGAGTACTGAGCACCCAGCACCCTGAGCACTGAGCACCCAGCACCCTGAGTACTGAGCACTGAGCACCCAGCACCCCGAGCACTGAGCACCCAGCACCCTGAGTACTGAGCACCCAGCACCCTGAGCACTAAGCACCCAGCGTACTGAGCACCGAGCACCCAGCACCCTGAGTACTGAGCACCCAGCACCCTGAGCACTGAGCACCCAGCGCCCAGAGTACTGAGCACTGAGCACCCCGAGTACTGAGCACCGGCACCCCGAGCACTAAGCACCCAGCACCCCGAGCACCGAGCACCTAGCACCCTGAGCACTGAGCACCCAGCACCCTGAGCACTGAGCACCGAGCACCCCGAGTACTGAGCACCCAGCACCCTGAGCACTGAGCACCCAGCACCCTGAGTACTGAGCACCCAGCACCCTGAGTACTGAACACCCAGCACCCTGAGCACTGAGCACTGAGCACCCTGAGCACTGAGTACTGAGCACCGAGCACCCCGAGCACTGAGCACCCAGCACCCGGAGTACTGAGCACCCAGCACCCTGAGTACTAAGCACCGAGCACCCTGAGTACTGAGCACCCAGCACCCTGAGCACTGAACATACAGCGGCCTGAGTACTCAGCACCTCGAGCACTGAGCACCCAGCACCCTGAGTACTGAGCACCGAGCACCCCGAGCACTGAGCACCCAGCACCCCAAGCACTGAGCACCCAGCACCCCGAGCACCCAGCACCCTGAGTACTGAGCACCCAGCACCCTGAGCACTGAGTACCCAGCACCCTGAGCACTGAGCACCCAGCACCCTGAGCACTGAGCACACAGCATCCTGAGCACTGAGCACCCAGCACCCTGAGTACTGAGCACTGAGCACCCAGCACCCCGAGCACTGAGCACCCAGCACCCTGAGTACTGAGCACTGAGCACCCAGCACCCCGAGCACTGAGCACCCAGCACCCTGAGTACTAAGCACCCAGCACCCTGAGCACTGAGTACCCAGCACCCTGAGCACTGAGCACCCAGCACCCTGAGCACTGAGCACCCAGCACCCCGAGCACTGAGCACCCAGCACCCCAAGCACTGAGCACCAAGCGCCCCGAGCACCGAGCACCCTGAGCACAGAGCAGCCAGCACCCTGAGTACTGAGCACCCAGCACCCTGAGCAATGAGCACCCTGTGTACTGAGCACCCAGCACCTTGAGCACTGAGCACCGAGCACCCCGAGCACTGAGCACCCAGCACCCTGAGTACTGGGCACCGAGTACCCCGAGCACTGGGCACCCAGCACCGCCAGCACTGAGCACCCAGCTCCCCGAGCACTGAGCACCCAGCACCCTGAGCACTGAGCACCCAGCACCCCGAGCACTGAGCACCCAGCACCCTGAGTACTGAGCACCCAGCACCCTGAGCACTGAGCACCCAGCACCCTGAGCACTGAGCACCCAGCACCCAGAGCACTGAGCACCCAGCACCCTGAGTAGTGAGCACCCAACGTACTGAGCACCGAGCACCCCGAGCACTGAGCACCCAGCACCCTGAGTGCTGAGCACCGAGCACCCCGAGCACTGAGCACCCAGCACCCTGAGTACTGAGCACCGAGCACCCCGAGCACTGAGCACCCAGCGCCCCGGGCACCGAGCACCCTGAGCACTGAGCACCCAGCACCCTGAGTACTGAGCACCCAGCACTCTGAGCAATGAGCACCCTGAGTACTGAGCACCCAGCACCTTGAGCACTGAGCACCGAGCACCCCGAGCACTGAGCACCCAGCACCCGGAGTACTGAGCACCCAGCACCCTGAGTACGAAGCACAGAGCAACCTGAGTACTGAGCACCCAGCACCCTGAGCACTGAACACACAGCACCCTGAGTACTGATCGCCTCGAGTACTGATCACCCAGCACCCTGAGTACTGGGCACCGAGCACACCGAGCACTGAGCACCCAGCACCGCGAGCACTGAGCACCCAGCTCCCCGAGCACTGAGCACCCAGCACCCTGAGTACTGAGCACCCAGCACCCTGAGCACTGAGCACACAGCACCCTGAGCACTGAGCACCCTGTACCCTGAGTACTGAGCACTGAGCACCCAGCACTCTGAGCACTGAGCACCCAGCACCCTGAGAACTGAGCACTGAGCACCCAGCACCCCGAGCACTGAGCACCCAGCACCCTGAGCACTGAGCACCCAGCACCCGAGTACTGAGCACCCAGCACCCTGAGTACTGAGCACCCAGCACCGTGAGTACTGAGCACCCAGCACCCCAAGTACTGAGCACCCAGCACCCTGAGTATTGAGCACCCAGCACCCTGAGCACTGAGCACCCAGCACCCTGAGTACTGAGCACCCAGCACCCTGAGCACTGAGCACCCAGCACCCTGAGCACTGAGCACCCAGCACACTGAGCACTGAGCACCCAGGACCCTGAGTAGTGAGCACCCAACGTACTGAGCACCGAGCACCCCGAGCACTGAGCACCCAGCACCCTGAGTACTGAGCACCGATCACCCCGAGCACTGAGCACCCAGCACCCTGAGTACTGAGCTCCGAGCACCCCGAGCACTGAGCACCCAGCACCCGGAGTACTGAGCACCCAGCACCCTGAGTACTAAGCACCGAGCACCCTGAGTACTGAGCACCCAGTACCCTGAGCACTGAACACACAGCACCCTGAGTACTGAGCACACCGAGCACTGAGCACCCAGCACCCTGTGCACTGAGCACCCAGCACCCTGAGTACTGAGCACCCAGCACCCTGAGTACTGAACACCCAGCACCCTGAGCACTGAGCACTGAGCACCCTGAGCACTGAGTACTGAGCACTGAGCACCCTGAGCACTGAGCACCCAGCACCCCGAGTACTGAGCACCCAGCACACCGAGCACTGAGCCCCCAGCGCCCCGAGCACTGACCACCCAGCACCCCGAGCAGTGAGCACTGAGCACCCGGAGCAGTGAGCACACAGCACCCCGAGTACTGAGCACTGAGCACCCTGAGCACTGAGCACCCAGCACCCCGAGTACTGAGCACTGAGCTCCCTGAGTACTGAGAACCGAGCACCCTGAGCACTGTGTACCCAGCACCCTGAGCACTGAGCACCCAGCACCCTGAGCACTGAGCACCCAGCACCTTGAGCACTGAGCACCCAGCACCCTGAGTACTGAGCAATGAGCACCCAGCACCCCGAGCACTGAGCACCCAGCACCCTGAGTACTGAGCACTGAGCACCCAGCACCCCGAGCACTGAGCACCCAGCACCCTGAGCACTGAGCACCCAGCACCCGAGTACTGAGCACCCAGTACCCTGAGTACTGAGCACCCAGCACTCTGAGTATTGAGCACCTAGCACCCCGAGCACTGAGCACCCAGCACCCCGAGCACCGAGCACCCTGAGTACTTAGCACCGAGCACCCTGAGTACTGAGCACCCAGCACCCTGATCACTGAGCACCCAGCACCCCGAGCACTGAGCACCCAGCACCCTGAGTACTGAGCACCCAGCACCCTGAGCACTGAGCACCCAGCACCCTGAGTAGTGAGCACCCAACGTACTGAGCACCGAGCACCCCGAGCACTGAGCACCCAGCACCCTGAGTACTGAGCACCGAGCACCCCGAGTACTGAGCACCCAGCACCCTGAGTACTGAGCTCCTTGCACCCCGAGCACTGAGCACCCAGCGCCGCGAGCACTGAGCAACCAGCACCCTGAGTACTGAGCACCCAGCACCCTGAGCACTGAGCACCCAGGACCCTGAGCAATGAGCACCCTGAGTACTGAGCACCCAGCACATTGAGCAATGAGCACCGAGCACCCCGAGCACTGAGCACCCAGCACCCGGAGTACTGAGCACCCAGCACCCTGAGTACTAAGCACGGAGCACCCTGAGTACTAAGCACCCAGCACCCTGAGCACTGAACACACAGCACCCTGAGTACTGAGCACCTCGAGCACTGAGCACCCAGCACCCTGAGTACTGAGCACCGAGCACCCCGAGCACTGAGCACCCAGCACCGCGACCACTGAGCACATAGCTCCCCGAGCACTGAGCACCCAGCACCCTGAGTACTGAGCACCCAGCACCCTGAGTACTGAGCACCCAGCACCCTGAGCACTGATTACACAGCACCCTGAGCACTGAGCACCCAGCACCCTGAGCACTGAGCACACAGCACCCTGAGCACTGAGCACCCAGCACCCTGAGTACTGAGCACTGAGCACTAAGCACCCTGAGTACTGAGCACCGAGCACCCCGAGCACTGAGCACCCAGCACCCTGAGTACTGAGCTCCGAGCACCCCGAGCACTGAGCACCCAGCGCCCCGAGCACCGAGCACCCTGAGCACTGAGCACCCAGCACCCTGAGCACTGAGCACCCAGCACCCTGAGTACTGAACACCCAGCACCCTGAGCACTGAGCACTGAGCACCCTGAGATCTGAGTACTGAGCACCGAGCACCCCGAGAACTGAGCACCCAGCACCCGGAGTACTGAGCACCCAGCACCCTGAGTACTGAGCACCCAACACCCCGAACACTGAGCACCCAGCACCCTGAGCACAGAGCACCCAGCACCCTGAGTACTGAGCACTGAGCACCCAGCTCCCCGAGCACTGAGCACCCAGCACCCTGAGTACTGAGAACCCAGCACCCCGAGTACTGAACACCCAGGACCCTGAGTACTGAGCACCCAGCACCCTGAGCACTGAGCACCCAGCACCCCGAGCACTGAGCACCCAGCACCCTGAGTACTGAGCACTCAGCACCCAGCACCCGGAGTACTGAGCACCCAGCACCCTGAGCACTGAGCACCCAGCACCCTGAGCACTGAGGACCCAGCACCCTGAGCCCTGAGCACCCAGCACCCTGAGTACTGAGCACTCAGCACCCAGCACCCCGAGCACTGAGCACCCAGCACCCTGAGTACTGAGCCCTGAGCACCCAGCACCCCGAGCACTGAGCACCCAGCACCCTGAGCACTGAGCACCCAGCACACTGAGCACTGAGCACCCAGGACCCTGAGTAGTGAGCACCCAACGTACTGAGCACCGAGCACCCCGAGCACTGAGCACCCAGCACCCTGAGTACTGAGCACCGATCACCCCGAGCACTGAGCACCCAGCACCCTGAGTACTGAGCTCCGAGCACCCCGAGCACTGAGCACCCAGCACCCGGAGTACTGAGCACCCAGCACCCTGAGTACTAAGCACCGAGCACCCTGAGTACTGAGCACCCAGTACCCTGAGCACTGAACACACAGCACCCTGAGTACTGAGCACCCCGAGCACTGAGCACCCAGCACCCTGTGCACTGAGCACCCAGCACCCTGAGTACTGAGCACAGAGCACCCTGAGTACTGAACACCCAGCACCCTGAGCACTGAGCACTGAGCACCCTGAGCACTGAGTACTGAGCACTGAGTACCCTGAGCACTGAGCACCCAGCACCCCGAGTACTGAGCACCCAGCACACCGAGCACTGAGCCCCCAGCGCCCCGAGCACTGACCACCCAGCACCCCGAGCACAGAGCACTGAGCACCCGGAGCACTGAGCACACAGCACCCCGAGTACTGAGCACTGAGCACCCTGAGCACTGAGCACCCAGCACCCTGAGTACTGAGCACTGAGCTCCCTGAGTACTGAGAACCCAGCACCCTGAGCACTGTGTACCCAGCACCCTGAGCACTGAGCACCCAGCACCCTGAGCACTGAGCACCCAGCACCATGAGTACTGAGCACTGAGCACCCCGAGCACTGAGCACCCAGCACCCTGAGTACTGAGCACTGAGCACCCAGCACCCCGAGCACTGAGCACCCAGCACCCTGAGCACTGAGCACCCAGCACCCGAGTACTAAGCACCGAGCACCCTGAGTACTGAGCACCCAGCACAATGAGCACTGAGCAACCAGCACCCCGAGCACTGAGCACCCAGCACCCTGAGTACTGAGCACCGAGCACCCTGAGCACTGAGCACCCAGTACCCTGAGTAGTGAGCACCCAACGTACTGAGCACCGAGCACCCCGAGCACTGAGCACCCAGCACCCTGAGTACTGAGCACCGAGCACCCCGAGTACTGAGCACCCAGCACCCTGAGTACTGAGCTCTGAGCACCCCGAGCACTGAGCACCCAGCGCCCCGAGCACCGAGCACCCTGAGCACTGAGCACCCAGGACCCTGAGCAATGAGCACCCTGAGTACTGAGCACCCAGCACCTTGAGCACTGAGCACCGAGCACCCTGAGCACTGAGCACCCAGCACCCGGAGTACTGAGCACCCAGCACCCTGAGTACTAAGCACCGAGCACCCTGAGTACTGAGCACCCAGCACCCTGAGCACTGAACACACAGCACCCTGAGTACTGAGCACCTCGAGCACTGAGCACCCAGCACCCTGAGTACTGAGCACCGAGCACCCCGAGCACTGAGCAGCCAGCACCGCGACCACTGAGCACATAGCACCCCGAGCACTGAGCACCCAGCACCCTGAGTACTGAGCACCCAGCACCCTGAGTACTGAGCACCCAGCACCCTGAGCACTGATTACCCAGCACCCTGAGCACTGAGCACCCAGCACCCTGAGCACTGAGCACACAGCACCCTGAGCACTGAGCACCCAGCACCCTGAGTACTGAGCACTGAGCACCCTGCACCCCGAGCACTGAGCACCCAGCACCCTGAGTACTGAGCACCGAGCACCCCGAGCACTGAGCACCCAGCACCCTGAGTACTGAGCTCCGAGCACCCCGAGCACTGAGCACCCAGCACCCGGAGTACTGAGCACCAAGCACCCTGAGTACTAAGCACCGAGCACCCTGAGTACTGAGCACCCAGCACCCTGAGCACTGAACACACAGCACCCTGAGTACTGAGCACCTCGAGCACTGAGCACCCAGCACCCTGAGTACTGAGCACCGAGCACCCCGAGCACTGAGCACCTAGCACCGCGAGCACTGAGCACCCAGCACCCCGAGCACTGAGCACCCAGCAACCTGAGTACTGAGCACCCAGCACCCTGAGTACTGAGCACCCAGCACACTGAGCACTGAGTACCCAGCACCCTGAGCACTGAGCACCCAGCACCCCGAGCACTGAGCACCCAGCACCCTGAGTACTGAGCACCGAGCACCCCGAGCACTGAGCACCCAGCACCCTGAGTACTGAGCTCCGAGCACCCCGAGCACTGAGCACCCAGCGCCCCGAGCACCGAGCACCCTGAGCACTGAGCACCCAGCAACCTGAGCACTGAGCACCCAGCACCCTGAGTACTGAACACCCAGCACCCTGAGCACTGAGCACTGAGCACCCTGAGCACTGAGTACTGAGCACCGAGCACCCTGAGTACTGAGCACCCAGCACCCCGAGCACTGAGCACCCAGCACCCTGAGCACTGAGCACCCAGCACCCTGAGTACTGAGCACTGAGCACCCAGCTCCCCGAGCACTGAGCACCCAGCACCCTGAGTACTGAGAACCCAGCACCCCGAGTACTGAACACCCAGGACCCTGAGTACTGAGCACCCAGCACCCTGAGCACTGAGCACCCAGCACCCCGAGCACTGAGCACCCAGCACCCTGAGTACTGAGCACTCAGCACCCAGCACCCGGAGTACTGAGCACCCAGCACCCTGAGCACTGAGCACCCAGCACCCCGAGCACTGAGCACCCAGCACCCTGAGCACTGAGCACCCAGCACCCTGAGTACTGAGCACTGAGCACCCAGCACCCCGAGCACTGAGCACCCAGCACCCTGAGCACTGAGGACCCAGCACCCTGAGCCCTGAGCACCCAGCACCCTGAGTACTGAGCACACAGCACCCAGCACCCCGAGCACTGAGCACCCAGCACCATGAGTACTGAGCACTGAGCACCCAGCACCCCGAGCACTGAGCACCCAACACCCTGAGCACTGAGCACCCAGCACCAGAGTACTGAGCACCCAGCACCCTGAGTACTGAGCACCCAGCAACCTGTGTACTGAGAACCCAGCACCCCGAGTACTGAGCACCCAGCACCCTGAATACTGAGAACCCAGCACCCCGAGTACTGAACACCCAGCACCCTGAGTACTGAGCACCCAGCACGCTGAGCACTGAGTACCCAGCACCCCGAGCACTGAGCACCCAGCACCCTGAGTACTGAGCACCCAGCACCCTGAGCACTGAGCACCCAGCACCCTTAGCACTGAGCACGGAGCACCCTGAGCACTGAGCACCCAGCACCCTGAGTAGTGAGCACCCAAAGTACTGAGCACCGAGCACAACGAGCACTGAGCACCCAGCACCCTGAGTACTGAGCACCGAGGACCCCGAGCACTGAGCACCCAGCACCCTGAGTACTGAGCTCCGAGCACTCCGAGGACTGAGCAACCAGCGCCCCGAGCACCGAGCACCCTGAGCACTGAGCACCCAGCACCCTGAGTACTGAGCACCCAGCAACCTGAACAATGAGCACCCTGAGTACTGAGCACCCAGCACCTTGAGCACTGAGCACCGAGCACCCCGAGCACTGAGCACCCAGCACCCTGAGTGCTGAGTACCCAGCACCCCGAGCACTGAGCACCCAGCACCCTGAGTACTGAGCTCTGAGCACCCCGAGCACTGAGCACCAAGCGCCCCGAGCACCGAGCACCCTGAGCACTGAGCACCCAGCACCCTGAGCAATGAGCACCCTGTGTACTGAGCACCCAGCACCTTGAGCACTGAGCACCGAGCACCCCGAGCACTGAGCACCCAGCACCCTGAGTACTGGGCACCGAGCACCCCGAGCACTGGGCACCCAGCACCGCGAGCACTGAGCACCCAGCTCCCCGAGCACTGAGCACCCAGCACCCTGAGCACTGAGCACCCAGCACCCCGAGCACTGAGCACCCAGCACCCTGAGTACTGAGCACCCAGCACCCTGAGCACTGAGCACCCAGCACCCTGAGCACTGAGCACCCAGCACCCAGAGCACTGAGCACCCAGCACCCTGAGTAGTGAGCACCCAACGTACTGAGCACCGAGCACCCCGAGCACTGAGCACCCAGCACCTTGAGTGCTGAGCACCGAGCACCCCGAGCACTGAGCACCCAGCACCCTGAGTACTGAGCACCGAGCACCCCGAGCACTGAGCACCCAGCGCCCCAGGCACCGAGCACCCTGAGCACTGAGCACCCAGCACCCTGAGTACTGAGCACCCAGCACTCTGAGCAATGAGCACCCTGAGTACTGAGCACCCAGCACCTTGAGCACTGAGCACCGAGCACCCCGAGCACTGAGCACCCAGCACCCGGAGTACTGAGCACCCAGCACACTGAGTACGAAGCACTGAGCACCCTGAGTACTGAGCACCCAGCACCCTGAGCACTGAACACACAGCACCTTGAGTACTGATCGCCTCGAGCACTGAGCACCCAGCACCCTGAGTACTGGGCACCGAGCACCCCGAGCACTGAGCACCCAGCACCGCGAGCACTGAGCACCGAGCTCCCCGAGCACTGAGCACCGAGCTCCAAGAGCACTGAGCACACAGCACCCTGAGCACTGAGCACCCAGTACCCTGAGTACTGAGCACTGTGCACCCAGCACCCTGAGCACTGAGCACCCAGCACCCTGAGAACTGAGCACTGAGCACCCAGCACCCCGAGCACTGAGCACCCAGCACCCTGAGCACTGAGCACCCAGCACCCGAGTACTGAGCACCCAGCACCCTGAGTACTGAGCACCCAGCACCCTGAGTACCGAGCACCCAGCACCCCAAGTACTGAGCACCCAGCACCCTGAGTATTGAGCACCCAGCACCCTGAGCACTGAGCACCCAGCACCCTGAGTACTGAGCACCCAGCACCCTGAGCACTGAGCACCCAGCACCCTGAGCACTGAGCACCCAGCACACTGAGCACTGAGCACCCAGGACCCTGAGTAGTGAGCAGCCAACGTACTGAGCACCGAGCACCCCGAGCACTGAGCACCCAGCACCCTGAGTACTGAGCACCGATCACCCCGAGCACTGAGCACCCAGCACCCTGAGTACTGAGCTCCGAGCACCCCGAGCACTGAGCACACAGCACCCGGAGTACTGAGCACCCAGCACCCTGAGTACTAAGCACCGAGCACCCTGAGTACTGAGCACCCAGTACCCTGAGCACTGAACACACTGCACCCTGAGTACTGAGCACCCCGAGCACTGAGCACCCAGCACCCTGTGCACTGAGCACCCAGCACCCTGAGTACTGAGCACCCAGCACCCTGAGTACTGAACACCCAGCACCCTGAGCACTGAGCACTGAGCACCCTGAGCACTGAGTACTGAGCACTGAGCACCCTGAGCACTGAGCACCCAGCACCCCGAGTACTGAGCACCCAGCACACCGAGCACTGAGCCCCCAGCGCCCCGAGCACTGACCACCCAGCACCCCGAGCACTGAGCACTGAGCACCCGGAGCACTGGCCACACAGCACCCCGAGTACTGAGAACTGAGCACCCTGAGCACTGAGCACCCAGCACCCCGAGTACTGAGCACTGAGCTCCCTGAGTACTGAGAACCCAGCACCCTGAGCACTGTGTACCCAGCACCCTGAGCACTGAGCACCCAGCACCCTGAGCACTGAGCACCAAGCACCCTGAGCACTGAGCACCCAGCACCCTGAGTACTGAGCACTGAGCACCCAGCACCCCGAGCACTGAGCACCCAGCACCCTGAGTACTGAGCACTGAGCACCCAGCACCCCGAGCACTGAGCACCCAGCACCCTGAGCACTGAGCACCCAGCACCCGAGTACTAAGCACCGAACACCCTGAGTACTGAGCACCCAGCACCCTGAGCACTGAGCACCCAGCACCCCGAGCACTGAGCACACAGCACCCTGAGTACTGAGCACCCAGCACTCTGAGCACTGAGCACCCAGTACCCTGAGTAGTGAGCACCCAACGTACTGAGCACCGAGCACCCCGAGCACTGAGCACCCAGCACCCTGAGTACTGAGCTCCGAGCACCTCGAGTACTGAGCACCCAGCACCCTGAGTACTGAGCTCCGAGCACCCCGAGCACTGAGCACCAAGCGCCCCGAGCACCGAGCACCCTGAGCACTGAGCACCCAGGACCCTGAGCAATGAGCACCCTGAGTACTGAGCACCCAGCACCTTGAGCACTGAGCACCGAGCACCCCGAGCACTGAGCACCCAGCACCCGGAGTACTGAGCACCCAGCACCCTGAGTACTAAGCACCGAGCACCCTGAGTACTGAGCACCCAGCACCCTGAGCACTGAACACACAGCACCCTGAGTACTGAGCACCTCGAGCACTGAGCACCCAGCACCCTGAGTACTGAGCACCGAGCACCCCGAGCACTGAGCACCCAGCACCGCGACCACTGAGCACATAGCACCCCAAGCACTGAGCACCCAGCACCCTGAGTACTGAGCACCCAGCACCCTGAGTACTGAGCACCCAGCACCCTGAGCACTGATTACCCAGCACCCTGAGCACTGAGCATCCAGAACCCTGAGCACTGAGCACACAGCACCCTGAGCACTGAGCACCCAGCACCCTGAGTACTGAGTACTGAGCACCCAGCACCCCGAGCACTGAGCACCCAGCACCCTGAGTACTGAGCACCGAGCACCCCGAGCACTGAGCACCCAGCACCCTGAGTACTGAGCTCCGAGCACCCCGAGCACTGAGCACCCAGCGCCCCGAGCACCGAGCACCCTGGGCACTGAGCACCCAGCACCCTGAGCACTGAGCACCCAGCACCCTGAGTACTGAACACCCAGCACCCTGAGCACTGAGCACTGAGCACCCTGAGCACTGAGTACTGAGCACCGAGCACCCCGAGAACTGAGCACCCAGCACCCGGAGTACTGAGCACCCAGCACCCTGAGTACTGAGCACCCAGCACCCCGAGCACTGAGCACCCAGCACCCTGAGCACTGAGCACCCAGCACCCTGAGTACTGAGCACTGAGCACCCAGCACCCTGAGCACTGAGCACCCAGCACCCTGAGTACTGAGAACCCAGCACCCCGAGTACTGAACACCCAGGACCCTGAGAACTGAGCACCCAGCACCCTGAGCACTGAGCACCCAGCACCCCGAGCACTGAGCACCCAGCACCCTGAGTACTGAGCACTCAGCACCCAGCACCCGGAGTACTGAGCACCCAGCACCCTGAGCACTGAGCACCCAGCACCCCGAGCACTGAGCACCCAGCACCCTGAGCACTGAGCACCCACCACCCTGAGTACTGAGCACTGAGCACCCAGCACCCCGAGCACTGAGCACCCAGCACCCTGAGCACTGAGGACCCAGCACCCAGAGCCCTGAGCACCCAGCACCCTGAGTACTGAGCACTCAGCACCCAGCACCCCGAGCACTGAGCACCCAGCACCCTGAGTACTGAGCCTTGAGCACCCAGCACCCCGAGCACTGAGCACCCAGCACCCTGAGCACTGAGCACCCAGCACCAGAGTACTGAGCACCCAGCACCCTGAGTACTGAGCACCCAGCAACCTGTGTACTGAGAACCCAGCACCCCGAGTACTGAGCACCCAGCACCCTGAGTACTGAGAACCCAGCACCCCGAGTACTGAACACCCAGCACCCTGAGTACTGAGCACCCAGCACCCTGAGCACTGAGCACCCAGCACCCCGAGCACTGAGCACCCAGCACCCTGAGTACTGAGCACCCAGCACCCTGAGCACTGAGCACCCAGCACCCTTAGCACTGAGCACCCAGCACCCTGAGCACTGAGGACCCTGCACCCTGAGTAGTGAGCACCCAAAGTACTGAGCACCGAGCACAACGAGCACTGAGCACCCAGCACCCTGAGTACTGAGCACCGAGAACCCCGAGCACTGAGGACCCAGAACCCTGAGTACTGAGCTCCGAGCACCCCGAGGACTGAGCACCCAGCGCCCCGAGCACCGAGCACCCTGAGCACTGAGCACCCAGCACCCTGAGTACTGAGCACCCAGCAACGTGAACAATGAGCACCCTGAGTACTGAGCACCCAGCACCTTGAGCACTGAGCACCGAGCACCCCGAGCACTGAGCACCCAGCACCCGGAGTACTGAGCACCAAGCACCCTGAGTACTAAGCACCGAGCACCCTGAGTACTGAGCACCCAGCACCCTGAGCACTGAACACACAGCACCCTGACTACCGAGCACCTCGAGCACTGAGCACCCAGCACCCTGAGTACTGAGCACCGAGCACCCCGAGCACTGAGCACCTAGCACCGCGAGCACTGAGCACCCAGCACCCCGAGCACTGAGCACCCAGCAACCTGAGTACTGAGCACCCAGCACCCTGAGTACTGAGCACCCAGCACACTGAGCACTGAGTACCCAGCACCCTGAGCACTGAGCACCCAGCACCCTGAGCACTGAGCACACAGCACCCTGAGCACTGAGCACCCAGCACCCTGAGTACTGAGCACTGAGCACCCAGCACCCTGAGCACTGAGCACCCAGCACCCTGAGTACTGAGCACTGAGCACCCAGCACCCCGAGCACTGAGCACCCAGCACCCTGAGCACTGAGCACCCAGCACCCGAGTACTGAGCACCCAGCACCCTGAGTACTGAGCACCCATCACCCTGAGTACTGAGCGCCCAGCACCCCGAGTACTGAGCACCCAGCACCCTGAGTACTGAGCACCCAGCACCCTGAGCACTGAGCACCCAGCACCCCGAGCACTGAGCACCCAGCACCCTGAGTACTGAGCACCCAGCACCCTGAGCGCTGAGCACCCAGCACCCAGAGCACTGAGCACCCAGCACACTGAGCACTGAGCACGCAGCACCCTGAGTAGTGAGCACCCAACGTACTGAGCACCGAGCACCCCGAGCACTGAGCACCCAGCACCCTGAGTACTGAGCACCGACCACCCCGAGAACTGAGCACCCAGCACCCTGAGTACTGAGCTCCGAGCACCCCGAGCACTGAGCACCTAGCACCCGGAGTACTGAGCACCCAGCACCCTGAGCACTGAGCACCCAGCACCCTGAGTTGTGAGCACGCAACGTACTGAGCACCGAGCACCCCGAGCACTGAGCACCCAGCACCCTGAGTACTGAGCACCGAGCACCCCGAGCACTGAGCACCCAGCACCCTGAGTACTGAGCTCCGAGCACCGTGAGCACTGAGCACCCAGCGCCCCGAGCACGGAGCACCCTGAGCACTGAGCACCCAGCACCCTGAGCAATGAGCACCCTGAGTACTGAGCACCCAGCACCTTGAGCACTGAGCACCGAGCACCCCGAGCACTGAGCACCCAGCACCCGGAGTACTGAGCACCCAGCACCCTGAGTACTGAGCACACAGCAAACCGAGCACTGTGCACCCAGCACCACGAGAATGAGCAACCAGCACCCTGAGTACTGAGAACAGAGCACCCTGAGTACTGAGCACCCAGCACGCTGAGCACTGAGCACCCAGCACCCCGAGTACTGAGCACCCAGCACCCCGAGCACTGAGCACCCTGAGTACTGAGCACCCAGCACCCCAAGCACTGAGCACCCTGAGTACTCAGCACCCAGCACCCTGAGCACTGAACAAACAGCAACCTGAGTACTGAGCACCTCGAGCACTGAGCACCCAGCACCCTGAGTATTGAGCACCGAGCACCCCGAGCACTGAGCACCCAGCACCGCGAGCACTGAGCTCCCAGCACCCCGAGCACTGAGCACCCAGCACCCTGAGCACTGAGGACCCAGCACCCTGAGCCCTGAGCACCCAGCACCCTGAGTACTGAGCACTCAGCACCCAGCACCCCGAGCACTGAGCACCCAGCACCCTGAGTACTGAGCACCGTGCACCCCGAGTACTGAGCACCCAGCACCCTGAGCACTGAGCACCCAGCACCCCGAGCACTGAGCACCCAGCACCCTGAGCACTGAGCACCCAGCACCCTGAGTACTGAGCACTGAGCACCCAGCACCCTGAGCACTGAGCACCCAGCACCCTGAGCACTGAGGACCCAGCACCCTGAGCCCTGAGCACCCAGCACCCTGAGTACTGAGCACTCAGCACCCAGCACAACGAGCACTGAGCACCCAGCACCCTGAGTACTGAGCCCTGAGCACCCAGCACCCGGAGCACTGAGCACCCAGCACCCTGAGCACTGAGCAATCAGCACCCGAGTACTGAGCACCCAGCACCCTGAGTACTGAGCACCCAGCAACCTGTGTACTGAGAACCCAGCACCCAAAGTACTGAGCACCCAGCACCCTGAGTACTGAGAACCCTGCACCCCGAGTACTGAACACCCAGCACCCTGAGTACTGAGCACCCAGCACCCTGAGCACTGAGCACCCAGCACCCCGAGCACTGAGCACCCAGCACCCTGAGTACTGAGCACCCAGCACCCTGAGCACTGAGCACCCAGCACCCTGAGCACTGAGCACCCAGCACCCTGAGCACTGAGCACCCATCACCCTGAGTAGTGAGCACACTAAGTACTGAGCACCGAGCACCCCGAGCACTGAGAACCCAGCACCTTGAGCACTGAGCACCGAGCACCCCGAGCACTGAGCACCCAGCACCCTGAGTACTGAGCACCGAGCACCCCGAGCACTGAGCACCCAGCACCGCGAGCACTGAGCACCCAGCAATCTGAGTACTGAGCACCCAGCACCCTGAGTACTGAGCACCCAGCACCCTGAGTACTGAGCACCCAGCACCCTGAGCACTGAGTACCCAGCACACTGAGCACTGAGCACCCAGCACCCTGAGCACTGAGCACACAGCACCCTGAGCACTGAGCATCCAGCACCCTGAGTACTGAGCACTGAGCACCCAGCACCCTGAGAACTGAGCACCCAGCCCCCTGAGTACTGAGCACTGAGCACCCAGCACCCCGAGCACTGAGCACCCAGCAATCTGAGTACTGAGCACCCAGCACCCTGAGTACTGAGCACCCAGCACCCTGAGCACTGAGTACCCAGCACCCTGAGCACTGAGCACCCAGCACCCTGAGCACTGAGCACACAGCACCCTGAGCACTGAGCATCCAGCACCCTGAGTACTGAGCACTGAGCACCCAGCACCCTGAGAACTGAGCACCCAGCACCCTGAGTACTGAGCACTGAGCACCCAGCACCCCGAGCACTGAGCACCCAGCACCCTGAGCACTGAGCACCCAGCACCCGAGTACTGAGCACCCAGCACCCTGAGTACTTAGCACCCAGCACCCTGAGTACTGAGCGCCCAGCAATCCGAGTACTGAGCACCCAGCACCCTGAGTACTGAGCACCCAGCAGCCTGAGCACTGAGCACCCAGCACCCCGAGCACTGAGCACCCAGCACCCTGAGTATTGAGCACCCAGCACCCTGAGCACTGAGCACCCAGTACCCTGAGCACTGAGCACCCAGCACACTGAGCACTGAGCACCCAGCACCCTGAGTAGTGAGCACCCAACGTACTGAGCACCGAGCACCCCGAGCACTGAGCACCCAGCACCCTGAGTACTGAGCACCGATCACCCCGAAAACTGAGCACCCAGCACCCTGAGTACTGAGCTCCGAGCACCCCGAGCACTGAGCACCCAGCACCCGGAGTACTGAGAACCCAGCACCCTGAGCACTGAGCACCCAGCACCCTAAGTTGTGAGCACCCAACGTACTGAGCACCGAGCACCCCGAGCACTGAGCACCCAGCACCCTGAGTACTGAGCACCGAGCACCCCGAGCACTGAGCACCCAGCACCCTGAGTACTGAGCTCCGAGCACCGTGAGCACTGAGCACCCAGCGCCCCGAGCACGGAGCACCCTGAGCACTGAGCACCCAGCATCCTGAGCAATGAGCACCCTGAGTACTGAGCACCCAGCACCTTGAGCACTGAGCACCGCGCACCCCGAGCACTGAGCACCCAGCACCCGGATTACTGAGCACCCAGCACCCTGAGTACTAAGCACCGAGCACCCTGAGTACTGAGCACCCAGCACCCTGAGCACTGAACACTCAGCACCCTGAGTACTGAGCACCTCGAGCACTGAGCACCCAGCACCCTGAGTACTGAGCACCGAGCACCCCGAGCACTGAGCACCCAGCACCGCGAGCACTGAGCACCCAGCACCCGAGCACTGAGCACCCAGCACCCTGAGTAATGAGCACCCAGCACCCTGAGTACTGAGCACCCAGCAGCCTGAGCACTGAGTACCCTGCACCCTGAGCACTGAGCACCCAGCACCCTGAGCACTGAGCACACAGCACCCTGAGCACTGAGCACCCAGCACCCTGAGTACTGAACACTGAGCACCCAGCACAACGAGCACTGAGCACCCAGCACCCTGAGTACTGAGCACTGAGCACCCAGCACCCCGAGCACTGAGCACCCAGCACCCTGAGCACTGAGCACCCAGCACCCGAGTACTGAGCACCCAGCACCGTGAGTACTGAGCACCCAGCACCCTGCGCAATGAGCACCCAGCACCCAGAGCACTGAGCACCCAGCACCCTGAATACTGAGCACCCAGCACCCCGAGCACTGAGCACCCAGCGCCCCGAGCACTGAGCACCAGGCACCCCGAGCACTGAGCACTGAGCAGCCTGAGCACTGAGCACACAGCACCCCGAGTACTGAGCACTGAGCACCCTGAGCACTGAGCACCCAGCACCCCGAGTACTGAGCACTGAGCACCCTGAGTACTTAGCACCCAGAACCCTGAGCACTGAGCACCCAGCACCCTGAGCACTGAGCACCCAGCACCCTGAGTACTGAGCACCCAGCACCGCGAGCACTGAGCACATAGCACCCCGAGCACTGAGCACCCAGCACCCTGAGCACTGAGCACACAGCACCCTGAGCACTGAGCACCCAGCACCCTGAGTACTGAGCACCTAGCACCCAGAGCACTGAGCACCCAGCACCTGAGTACTGAGCACCGAGCACCCCGAGCACTGAGCACCCAGCACCCCGAGCACCGAGCACCCTGAGCACTGAGCACAAAGCCCCCTGAGTACTGGGCACCCAGCACCCTGAGCAATGAGCACCCTGAGTACTGAGCACCCAGCACCATGAGCACTGAGCACCGAGCACCCCGAGCCCTGAGCACCCAGCACCCCGATCACTGAGCACCCAGCACCCCGAGCACTGAGCACCCAGCACCCTGAGTACTGAGCACCCAGCACCCTGAGTACTGAGCACCCAGCACCCTGAGCACTGAGCACCCAGCACCCCGAGCACTGAGCACCCAGCACCCTGAGTACTGAGCACCCAGCACCCTGAGCACTGAGCACCCAGCACCCTGAGCACTGAGCACCCAGCACACTGAGCACTGAGCACCCAGCAACCTGAGTAGTGAGCACCCAACGTACTGAGCACCGAGCACCCCGAGCACTGAGCACCCAGTACCCTGAGCACTGAACACACAGCACCCTGAGTACTGAGCACCCCGAGCACTGATCACCCAGCACCCTGAGCACTGAGCAGCCAGCACCCTGAGTACTGAGCACCCAGCACCCTGAGTACTGAACACCCAGCACCCTGAGCACTGAGCACTGAGCACCCTGAGCACTGAGTACTGAGCACTGAGCACCCTGAGCACTGAGCACCCCGCACGCCGAGTACTGAGCACCCAGCACCCCGAGAACTGAGCACCCAGCGCCCCAAGCACTGAGCACCCAGCACCCCGAGCACTGAGCACTGATCACCCTGAGCACTGAGCACACAGCACCCCGAGTATTGAGCACTGAGCACCCTGAGCACTGATCACCCAGCACCCCGAGTACTGAGCACTGAGCACCCTGATTACTGAGCACCCAGCACCCTGAGCACTGAGTACCCAGCACCCTGAGCACTGAGCACCCAGCACCCTGAGCACTGAGCACCCAGCACCCTGAGCACTGAGCACCTTGAGTACTGAGCACTGAGCACCCAGCACCCTGAGCACCGAGCACCCAGCACCCTGAGCACTGAGCACCCAGCACCCTGAGTAGTGAGCACCCAACGTACTGAGCACCGAGCACCCCGAGCACTGAGCACCCAGCACCCTGAGTACTGAGCACCGAGCACCCCGAGCACTGAGCACCCAGCACCCTGAGTACTGAGCTCTGAGCACCCTGAGCACTGAGCACCCAGCACCTTGAGCACTGAGTACCCAGCACCCTGAGCACTGAGCACCCAGCACCCTGAGCACTGAGCACCCAGCACCCTGAGTACTGAGCACCGAGCACCCCGAGCACTGAGCACCCAGCACCCTGAGTACTGAGCACTGAGCACCCAGCACCCCGAGCACTGAGCACCCAGCACCCTGAGCACTGAGCACCCAGCACCCGAGTACTGAGCACCGAGCACCCTGAGTACTGAGCACCCAGCACCCTGAGTACTGAGCGCCCAGCAATCCGAGTACTGAGCACCCAGCACCCTGAGTACTGAGCACCCAGCAGCCTGAGCACTGAGCACCCAGCACCCCGAGCACTGAGCACCCAGCACCCTGAGTATTGAGCACCCAGCACCCTGAGCACTGAGCACCCAGCACCCTGAGTACTGAGCACCTAGCACCCAGAGCACTGAGCACCCAGCACCTGAGTACTGAGCACCGAGCACCCCGAGCACTGAGCACCCAGCACCCCGAGCACCGAGCACCCTGAGCACTGAGCACAAAGCACCCTGAGTACTGAGCACCCAGCACCCTGAGCAATGAGCACCCTGAGTACTGAGCACCCAGCACCATGAGCACTGAGCACCCAGCACCCTGAGCACTGAGCACACAGCACCCTGAGCACTGAGCACCCAGCACCCTGAGTACTGAGCACTGAGCACCCAGCACCCTGAGCACTGAGCACCCAGCACCCTGAGTACTGAGCACTGAGCACCCAGCACCCCGAGCACTGAGCACCCAGCACCCTGAGCACTGAGCACCCAGCCCCCGAGTACTGAGCACCCAGCACCCTGAGTACTGAGCACCCATCACCCTGAGTACTGAGCGCCCAGCACCCCGAGTACTGAGCACCCAGCACCCTGAGTACTGAGCACCCAGCACCCTGAGCACTGAGCACCCAGCACCCCGAGCACTGAGCACCCAGCACCCTGAGTACTGAGCACCCAGCACCCTGAGCACTGAGCACCCAGCACCCAGAGCACTGAGCACCCAGCACACTGAGCACTGAGCACGCAGCACCCTGAGTAGTGAGCACCCAACGTACTGAGCACCGAGCACCCCGAGCACTGAGCACCCAGCACCCTGAGTACTGAGCACCGACCACCCCGAGAACTGAGCACCCAGCACCCTGAGTACTGAGCTCCGAGCACCCCGAGCACTGAGCACCCAGCACCCGGAGTACTGAGCAGCCAGCACCCTGAGCACTGAGCACCCAGCACCCTGAGTTGTGAGCACGCAACTTACTGACCACCGAGCACCCCGAGCACTGAGCACCCAGCACCCTGAGTACTGAGCACCGAGCACCCCAAGCACTGAGCACCCAGCACCCTGAGTACTGAGCTCCGAGCACCGTGAGCACTGAGCACCCAGCGCCCCGAGCACGGAGCACCCTGAGCACTGAGCACCCAGCACCCTGAGCAATGAGCACCCTGAGTACTGAGCACCCAGCACCTTGAGCACTGAGCACCGAGCACCCCGAGCACTGAGCACCCAGCACCCTGAGTACTGAGCACCCAGCAAACCGAGCACTGTGCACCCAGCACCACGAGAATGAGCAACCAGCACCCTGAGTACTGAGAACAGAGCACCCTGAGTACTGAGCACCCAGCACGCTGAGCACTGAGCACCCAGCACCCCGAGTACTGAGCACCCAGCACCCCGAGCACTGAGCACCCTGAGTACTGAGCACCCAGCACCCCAAGCACTGAGCACCCTGAGTACTCAGCACCCAGCACCCTGAGCACTGAACAAACAGCACCCTGAGTACTGAGCACCTTGAGCACTGAGCACCCAGCACCCTGAGTATTGAGCACCGAGCACCCCGAGCACTGAGCACCCAGCACCGCGAGCACTGAGCTCCCAGCACCCCGAGCACAGAGCACCCAGCACCCTGAGCACTGAGGACCCAGCACCCTGAGCCCTGAGCACCCAGCACCCTGAGTACTGAGCACTCAGCACCCAGCACCCCGAGCACTGAGCACCCAGCACCCTGAGTACTGAGCACCGTGCACCCCGAGTACTGAGCACCCAGCACCCTGAGCACTGAGCACCCAGCACCCCGAGCACTGAGCACCCAGCACCCTGAGCACTGAGCACCCAGCACCCTGAGTACTGAGCACTGAGCACCCAGCACCCTGAGCACTGAGCACCCAGCACCCTGAGCACTGAGGACCCAGCACCCTGAGCCCTGAGCACCCAGCACCCTGAGTACTGAGCACTCAGCACCCAGCACAACGAGCACTGAGCACCCAGCACCCTGAGTACTGAGCCCTGAGCACCCAGCACCCGGAGCACTGAGCACCCAGCACCCTGAGCACTGAGCAATCAGCACCCGAGTACTGAGCACCCAGCACCCTGAGTACTGAGCACCCAGCAACCTGTGTACTGAGAACCCAGCACCCAAAGTACTGAGCACCCAGCACCCTGAGTACTGAGAACCCTGCACCCCGAGTACTGAACACCCAGCACCCTGAGTACTGAGCACCCAGCACCCTGAGCACTGAGCACCCAGCACCCCGAGCACTGAGCACCCAGCACCCTGAGTACTGAGCACCCAGCACCCTGAGCACTGAGCACCCAGCACCCTGAGCACTGAGCACCCAGCACCCTGAGCACTGAGCACCCAGCACCCTGAGTAGTGAGCACACTAAGTACTGAGCACCGAGCACCCCGAGCACTGAGCACCCAGCACCCGGAGTACTGAGCACCCAGCACCCTGAGCACTGAGCACCCAGCACCCTGAGTTGTGAGCACCCAACGTACTGAGCACCGAGCACCCCGAGCACTGAGAACCCAGCACCTTGAGCACTGAGCACCGAGCACCCCGAGCACTGAGCACCCAGCACCCTGAGTACTGAGCACCGAGCACCCCGAGCACTGAGCACCCAGCACCGCGAGCACTGAGCACCCAGCAATCTGAGTACTGAGCACCCAGCACCCTGAGTACTGAGCACCCAGCACCCTGAGTACTGAGCACCCAGCACCCTGAGCACTGAGTACCCAGCACACTGAGCACTGAGCACCCAGCACCCTGAGCACTGAGCACACAGCACCCTGAGCACTGAGCATCCAACACCCTGAGTACTGAGCACTGAGCACCCAGCACCCTGAGAACTGAGCACCCAGCCCCCTGAGTACTGAGCACTGAGCACCCAGCACCCCGAGCACTGAGCACCCAGCAATCTGAGTACTGAGCACCCAGCACCCTGAGTACTGAGCACCCAGCACCCTGAGCACTGAGTACCCAGCACCCTGAGCACTGAGCACCCAGCACCCTGAGCACTGAGCACACAGCACCCTGAGCACTGAGCATCCAGCACCCTGAGTACTGAGCACTGAGCACCCAGCACCCTGAGAACTGAGCACCCAGCACCCTGAGTACTGAGCACTGAGCACCCAGCACCCCGAGCACTGAGCACCCAGCACCCTGAGCACTGAGCACCCAGCACCCGAGTACTGAGCACCCAGCACCCTGAGTACTGAGCACCCAGCACCCTGAGTACTGAGCGCCCAGCAATCCGAGTACTGAGCACCAAGCACCCTGAGTACTGAGCACCCAGCAGCCTGAGCACTGAGCACCCAGCACCCCGAGCACTGAGCACCCAGCACCCTGAGTATTGAGCACCCAGCACCCTGAGCACTGAGCACCCAGTACCCTGAGCACTGAGCACCCAGCACACTGAGCACTGAGCACCCAGCACCCTGAGTAGTGAGCACCCAACGTACTGAGCACCGAGCACCCCGAGCATTGAGCACCCAGCACCCTGAGTACTGAGCACCGATCACCCCGAAAACTGAGCACCCAGCACCCTGAGTACTGAGCTCCGAGCACCCCGAGCACTGAGCACCCAGCACCCGGAGTACTGAGAACCCAGCACCCTGAGCACTGAGCACCCAGCACCCTGAGTTGTGAGCACCCAACGTACTGAGCACCGAGCACACCAAGCACTGAGCACCCAGCACCCTGAGTACTGAGCACCGAGCACCCCGAGCACTGAGCACCCAGCACCCTGAGTACTGAGCTCCGAGCACCGTGAGCACTGAGCACCCAGCGCCCCGAGCACGGAGCACCCTGAGCACTGAGCACCCAGCATCCTGAGCAATGAGCACCCTGAGTACTGAGCACCCAGCACCTTGAGCACTGAGCACCGCGCACCCCGAGCACTGAGCACCCAGCACCCGGATTACTGAGCACCCAGCACCCTGAGTACTAAGCACCGAGCACCCTGAGTACTGAGCACCCAGCACCCTGAGCACTGAACACTCAGCACCCTGAGTACTGAGCACCTCGAGCACTGAGCACCCAGCACCCTGAGTACTGAGCACCGAGCACCCCGAGCACTGATCACCCAGCACCGCGAGCACTGAGCACCCAGCACCCGAGCACTGAGCACCCAGCACCCTGAGTAATGAGCACCCAGCACCCTGAGTACTGAGCACCCAGCACCCTGAGCACTGATTACCCTGCACCCTGAGCACTGAGCACCCAGCACCCTGAGCACTGAGCACACAGCACCCTGAGCACTGAGCACCCAGCACCCTGAGTACTGAACACTGAGCACCCAGCACAACGAGCACTGAGCACCCAGCACCCTGAGTACTGAGCACTGAGCACCCAGCACCCCGAGCACTGAGCACCCAGCACCCGAGTACTGAGCACCCAGCACCGTGAGTACTGAGCACCCAGCACCCTGCGCAATGAGCACCCAGCACCCAGAGCACTGAGCACCCAGCACCCTGAATACTGAGCACCCAGCACCCCGAGCACTGAGCACCCAGCGCCCCGAGCACTGAGCACCAGGCACCCCGAGCACTGAGCACTGAGCACCCTGAGCACTGAGCACACAGCACCCCGAGTACTGAGCACTGAGCACCCTGAGCACTGAGCACCCAGCACCCCGAGTACTGAGCACTGAGCACCCTGAGTACTTAGCACCCAGCACCCTGAGCACTGAGCACCCAGCACCCTGAGCACTGAGCACCCAGCACCCTGAGTACTGAGCACCCAGCACCGCGAGCACTGAGCACATAGCACCCCGAGCACTGAGCACCCAGCACCCTGAGTACTGAGTACCCAGCAGCCTCAGCACTGAGCACCCAGCACCCTGAGCACTGAGCACACAGCACCCTGAGCACTGAGCACCCAGCACCCTGAGTACTGAGCACCTAGCACCCAGAGCACTGAGCACCCAGCACCTGAGTACTGAGCACCGAGCACCCCGAGCACTGAGCACCCAGCACCCCGAGCACCGAGCACCCTGAGCACTGAGCACAAAGCCCCCTGAGTACTGGGCACCCAGCACCCTGAGCAATGAGCACCCTGAGTACTGAGCACCCAGCACCATGAGCACTGAGCACCGAGCACCCCGAGCACTGAGCACCCAGCACCCCGATCACTGAGCACCCAGCACCCCGAGCACTGAGCACCCAGCACCCTGAGTACTGAGCACCCAGCACCCTGAGTACTGAGCACCCAGCACCCTGAGCACTGAGCACCCAGCACCCCGAGCACTGAGCACCCAGCACCCTGAGTACTGAGCACCCAGCACCCTGAGCACTGAGCACCCAGCACCCTGAGCACTGAGCACCCAGCACACTGAGCACTGAGCACCCAGCAACCTGAGTAGTGAGCACCCAACGTACTGAGCACCGAGCACCCCGAGCACTGAGCACCCAGTACCCTGAGCACTGAACACACAGCACCCTGAGTACTGAGCACCCCGAGCACTGATCACGCAGCACCCTGAGCACTGAGCAGCCAGCACCCTGAGTACTGAGCACCCAGCACCCTGAGTACTGAACACCCAGCACCCTGAGCACTGAGCACTGAGCACCCTGAGCACTGAGTACTGAGCACTGAGCACCCTGAGCACTGAGCACCCCGCACCCCGAGTACTGAGCACCCAGCACCCCGAGAACTGAGCACCCAGCGCCCCAAGCACTGAGCACCCAGCACCCCGAGCACTGAGCACTGATCACCCTGAGCACTGAGCACACAGCACCCCGAGTACTGAGCACTGAGCACCCTGAGCACTGATCACCCAGCACCCCGAGTACTGAGCACTGAGCACCCTGATTACTGAGCACCCAGCACCCTGAGCACTGAGTACCCAGCACCCTGAGCACTGAGCACCCAGCACCCTGAGCACTGAGCACCCAGCACCCTGAGCACTGAGCACCTTGAGTACTGAGCACTGAGCACCCAGCACCCCGAGCACTGAACACCCAGCACCCCGAGTACTGAGCACTGAGCACCCTGAGTACTGAGCACCCAGCACCCTGAGCACTGAGTACCCAGCACCCTGAGCACTGAGCACCCAGCACCCTGAGTACTGAGCACCCAGCACCCTGAGCACCGAGCACCCAGCACCCTGAGCACTGAGCACCCAGCACCCTGAGTAGTGAGCACCCAACGTACTGAGCACCGAGCACCCCGAGCACTGAGCACCCAGCACCCTGAGTACTGAGCACCGAGCACCCCGAGCACTGAGCACCCAGCACCCTGAGTACTGAGCTCTGAGCACCCTGAGCACTGAGCACCCAGTGCCCCGAGCAGCGAGCACCCTGAGCACTGAGCACCCAGCACCCTGAGCAATGAGCACCCTGAGTACTGAGCACCCAGCACCTTGAGCACTGAGTACCCAGCACCCTGAGCACTGAGCACCCAGCACCCTGAGCACTGAGCACCCAGCACCCTGAGTACTGAGCACCGAGCACCCCGAGCACTGAGCACCCAGCACCCTGAGTACTGAGCACTGAGCACCCAGCACCCCGAGCACTGAGCACCCAGCACCCTGAGCACTGAGCACCCAGCACCCGAGTACTGAGCACCCAGCACCCTGAGTACTGAGCACCCAGCACCCTGAGTACTGAGCGCCCAGCAATCCGAGTACTGAGCACCCAGCACCCTGAGTACTGAGCACCCAGCAGCATGAGCACTGAGCACCCAGCACCCCGAGCACTGAGCACCCAGCACCCTGAGTATTGAGCACCCAGCACCCTGAGCACTGAGCACCCAGCACCCTGAGCACTGAGTACCCAGCACACTGAGCACTGAGCACCCAGCACCCTGAGTAGTGAGCACCCAACGTACTGAGCACCGAGCACCCCGAGCACTGAGCACCCAGCACCCTGAGTACTGAGCACCGATCACCCCGAAAACTGAGCACCCAGCACCCTGAGTACTGAGCTCCGAGCACCCCGAGCACTGAGCACCCAGCACCCGGAGTACTGAGCACCCAGCACCCTGAGCACTGAGCACCCAGCACTCTGAGTTGTGAGCACCCAACGTACTGAGCACCGAGCACCCCGAGCACTGAGCACCCAGCACCCTGAGTACTGAGCTCTGAGCACCCTGAGCACTGAGCACCCAGTGCCCCGAGCAGCGAGCACCCTGAGCACTGAGCACCCAGCACCCTGAGCAATGAGCACCCTGAGTACTGAGCACCCAGCACCTTGAGCACTGAGTACCCAGCACCCTGAGCACTGAGCACCCAGCACCCTGAGCACTGAGCACCCAGCACCCTGAGTACTGAGCACCGAGCACCCCGAGCACTGAGCACCCAGCACCCTGAGTACTGAGCTCCGAGCACCCTGAGCACTGAGCAACCAGTGCCCCGAGCACCGAGCACCCTGAGCACTGAGCACCCAGCACCCTGAGCAATGAGCACCCTGAGTACTGAGCACCCAGCACCTTGAGCACTGAGCACATAGCACCCCGAGCACTGAGCACCCAGCACCCCGAGCACTGAGCACCCAGCACCGCGAGCACTGAGCACATAGCACCCCGAGCACTGAGCACCCAGCACCCTGAGTACTGAGTACCCAGCAGCCTCAGCACTGAGCACCCAGCACCCTGAGCACTGAGCACACAGCACCCTGAGCACTGAGCACCCAGCACCCTGAGTACTGAGAACTGAGCACCCAGCACCCCGAGCACTGAGCACCCAGCACCCTGAGTACTGAGCAGCGAGCACCCCGAGCACTGAGCACCCAGCACCCCGAGCACCGAGCACCCTGAGCACTGAGCACCCAGCACCCTGAGTACTGAGCACCCAGCACCCTGAGCAATGAGCACCCTGAGTACTGAGCACCCAGCACCTTGAGCACTGAGCACCGAGCACCCCGAGCACTGAGCACCCAGCACCCCGATCACTGAGCACCCAGCACCCCGAGCACTGAGCACCCAGCACCCTGAGTACTGAGCACCCAGCACCCTGAGTACTGAGCACCCAGCACCCTGAGCACTGAGCACCCAGCACCCCGAGCACTGAGCACCCAGCACCCTGAGTACTGAGCACCAAGCACCCTGAGCACTGAGCACCCAGCACCCTGAGCACTGAGCACCCAGCACACTGAGCACTGAGCACCCAGCAACCTGAGTAGTGAGCACCCAACGTACTGAGCACCGAGCACCCCGAGCACTGAGCACCCAGCACCCTGAGTACTGAGCACCGATCACCCCGAGAACTGAGCACCCAGCACCCTGAGTACTGATCTCCGAGCACCCCGAGCACTGAGCACCCAGCACCCGGAGTACTGAGCACCCAGCACCCTGAGTACTAAGCACCGAGCACCCTGAGTACTGAGCACCCAGTACCCTGAGCACTGAACACACAGCACCCTGAGTACTGAGCACCCAGCACCCTGAGTACTGAGCACCCAGCACCCTGAGCACTGAGCACCCAGCACCCTGAGTACTGAGCACCCAGCACCCTGAGTACTGAACACCCAGCACCCTGAGCACTGAGCACTGAGCACCCTGAGCACTGAGTACTGAGCACTGAGCACCCTGAGCACTGAGCACCCCGCACCCCGAGTACTGAGCACCCAGCACCCCGAGAACTGAGCACCCAGCGCCCCGAGCACTGAGCACCCAGCACCCCGAGCACTGAGCACTGAGCACCCTGAGCACTGAGCACACAGCACCCCGAGTACTGAGCACTGAGCACCCTGAGCACTGAGCAACCAGCACCCCGAGTACTGAGCACTGAGCACCCTGAGTACTGAGCACCCAGCACCCTGAGTACTGAGCACTGAGCACCCTGAGCACTGAGCACCCAGCACCCTGAGCACTGAGCACCCAGCACCCTGAGTACTGAGCACTGAGCACCCAGCACCCCGAGCACTGAACACCCAGCACCCCGAGTACTGAGCACTGAGCACCCTGAGTACTGAGCACCCAGCACCCTGAGCACTGAGTACCCAGCACCCTGAGCACTGAGCAACCAGCACCCTGAGTAATGAGCACCCAGCACCCTGAGCACCGAGCACCCAGCACCCTGAGCACTGAGCACCCAGCACCGTGAGTAGTGAGCACCCAACGTACTGAGCACCGAGCACCCCGAGCACTGAGCACCCAGCACCCTGAGTACTGAGCACCGAGCACCCCGAGCACTGAGCACCCAGCACCCTGAGTACTGAGCTCTGAGCACCCTGAGCACTGAGCACCCAGTGCTCTGAGCACCCAGCACCCTGAGTACTGAGTACCCAGCAGCCTCAGCACTGAGCACCCAGCACCCTGAGCACTGAGCACACAGCACCCTGAGCACTGAGCACCCAGCACCCTGAGTACTGAGCACTGAGCACCCAGCACCCCGAGCACTGAGCACCCAGCACCCTGAGTACTGAGCACCGAGCACCCCGAGCACTGAGCACCCAGCACCCTGAGTACTGAGCTCCGAGCACCCCGAGCACTGAGCACCCAGCACCCCGAGCACCGAGCACCCTGAGCACTGAGCACCGAGCACCCTGAGTACTGAGCACCCAGCACCCTGAGCAATTAGCACCCTGAGTACCGAGCACCCAGCACCTTGAGCACTGAGCACCGAGCACCCCGAGCACTAGGCACCCAGCACCCCGATCACTGAGCACCCAGCACCCCGAGCACTGAGCACCCAGCACCCTGAGTACTGAGCACCCAGCACCCTGAGTACTGAGCACCCAGCACCCTGAGCACTGAGAACCCAGCACCCCGAGCACTGAGCACCCAGCAACCTGAGTACTGAGCAACCAGCACCCTGAGCAATGAGCACCCAGCACCCTGAGCACTGAGCACCCAGCACACTGAGCACTGAGCACCCAGCAACCTGAGTAGTGAGCACACAACGTACTGAGCACCGAGCACCCCGAGCACTGAGCACCCAGCACCCTGAGTACTGAGCACCGATCACCCCGAGTACTGAGCACCCAGCACCCTGAGTACTGATCTCCGAGCACCCCGAGCACTGAGCACCCAGCACCCTGAGTACTAAGCACCGAGCACCCTGAGTACTGAGCACCCAGTACCCTGAGCACTGAACACACAGCACCCTGAGTACTGAGCACCCCGAGCACTGATCACCCAGCACCCTGAGCACTGAGCACCCAGCACCCTGAGTACTGAGCACCCAGCACCCTGAGTACTGAACAACCAGCACCCTGAGCACTGAGCACTGAGCACCCTGAGCACTGAGTACTGAGCACTGAGCACCCTGTGCACTGAGCACCACGCACCCCGAGTACTGAGCACCCAGCACCCCGAGAACTGAGCACCCAGCGCCCCGAGCACTGAGCACCCAGCACCCCGAGCACTGAGCACTGAGCACCCTGAGCACTGAGCACACAGCACCCCGAGTACTGAGCACTGAGCACCCTGAGCACTGAGCACCCAGCACCCCGAGTACTGAGCACTGAGCACCCTGAGTACTGAGCACCCAGAACCCTGAGCACTGAGTACCCAGCACCCTGAGCACTGAGCACTGAGCACCCAGCACCCCGAGCACTGAACACCTAACACCCCGAGTACTGAGCACAGAGCACCCTGAGTACTGAGCACCCAGCACCCTGAGCACTGAGTACCCAGCACCCTGAGCACTGAGCACCCAGCACCCTGAGTAATGAGCACCCAGCACCCTGAGCACCGAGCACCCAGCACCCTGAGCACTGAGCACCCAGCACCCTGAGTAGTGAGCACCCAACGTACTGAGCACCAAGCACCCCGAGCACTGAGCACCCAGCACCCTGAGTACTGAGCACCGAGCACCCCGAGCACTGAGCACCCAGCACCCTGAGTACTGAGCTCTGAGCACCCTGAGCACTGAGCACCCAGTGCCCTGAGCACCGAGCACCCTGAGCACTGAGCACCCAGCACCCTGAGCAATGAGCACCCTGAGTACTGAGCACCCAGCACCTTGAGCACTGAGTACCCAGCACCCTGAGCACTGAGCACCCAGCACCCTGAGCACTGAGCACCCAGCACCCTGAGCACTGAGCACCCAGCACCCTGAGTACTGAGCACTGAGCACCCAGCACCCCGAGCACTGAACACACAGCACCCCGAGTACTGAGCACTGAGCACCCTGAGTACTGAGCACCCAGCACCCTGAGCACTGAGTACCCAGCACCCTGAGCACTGAGCACCCAGCACCCTGAGTACTGAGCACCCAGCACCCTGAGCACCGAGCACCAAGCACCCTGAGCACTGAGCACCCAGCACCCTGAGTAGTGAGCACCCAACATACTGAGCACCGAGCACCCCGAGCACTGAGCACCCAGCACCCTGAGTACTGAGCTCTGAGCACCCTGAGAAATGAGCACCCAGTGCCCCGAGCACCGAGCACCCTGAGCACTGAGCACCCAGCACCCTTAGCAATGAGCACCCTGAGTACTGAGCACCCAGCACCTTGAGCACTGAGCACTGAGAACCCCGAGCACTGAGCACCCAGCACCCGGAGTACTGAGCACCCAGCACCCTGAGTACTAAGCACCGAGCACCCTGAGTACTGAGCACCCAGCACCCTGAGCACTGAACACACAGCACCCTGAGTACTGAGCACCTCGAGCACTGAGCACCCAGCACCCTGAGTACTGAGCACCGAGCACCCCGAGCACTGAGCACCCAGTACCCTGAGTACTGAGCTCCGAGCACCCTGAGCACTGAGCACCCAGTGCCCCGAGCACCGAGCAGGCTGAGCACTGAGCACCCAGCACACGGAGTACTGAGCACCCAGCGCCCCGAGCACTGAACACACAGCACACTGAGTACTGAGCACCTCGAGCACTGAGCACCCAGCACCCTGAGTACTGAGCACCAAGCACCCCGAGCACTGAGCACCCAGGACCGCGAACACTGAGCACATAGCACCCCGATCACTGAGCACCCAGCACCCCAAGCACTGAGCACCCAGCACCGCGAGCACTGAGCACATAGCACCCCGAGCACTGAGCACCCAGCACCCTGAGTACTGAGCACTGAGCACCCAGCACCCCGAGCACTGAGCACCCAGCACCCTGAGTACTGAGCACCGAGCACCCCGAGCACTGTGCACCCAGCACCCCGAGCACCGAGCACCCTGAGCACTGAGCACCCAGCACCCTGAGTACTGAGCACCCAGCACCCTGAGCAATGAGCACCCTGAGTACTGAGCACCCAGCACCTTGAGCACTGAGCACCGAGCACCCCGAGCACTGAGCACCCAGCACCCCGATCACTGAGCACCCAGCACCCTGAGCACTGAGCACCCAGCACGAGAGTACTGAGCACCCAGCACCCTGAGTACTGAGCACCCAGCACCCTGAGTACTGAGCGCCCAGCACCCCGAGTACTGAGCACCCAGCACCCTGAGTACTGCGCACCCAGCACCCTGAGCACTGAGCACCCAGCACCCCGAGAACTGAGCACCCAGCACCCTGAGTACAGAGCACCCAGCACCCTGAGCACTGAGCACCCAGCACCCTGAGCACTGAGCACCCAGCACACTGAGCACTGAGCACCCAGCAACCTGAGTAGTGAGCACCCAACGTACTGAGCACCGAGCACCCCGAGCACTGAGCACCCAGCACCCTGAGTACTGAGCACCGATCACCCCGAGAACTGAGCACCCAGCACCCTGAGTACTGATCTCTGAGCACCCCGAGCACTGAGCACCCAGCACCCCGAGCACTGAGCACCCAGCACCCTGAGTACTGAGCACCGAGCACCCCGAGCACTGAGCACCCAGCACCCTGAGTACTGAGCTCTGAGCACCCTGAGCACTGAGCACCCAGTGCCCCGAGCACCGAGCACCCTGAGCACTGAGCACCCAGCACCCTGAGCAATGAGCACCCTGAGTACTGAGCACCCAGCACTTTGAGCACTGAGCACCGAGAACCCGAGCACTGAGCACCCAGCACCCGGAGTACTGAGCACCCAGCACCCTGAGTACTAAGCACCGAGCACCCTGAGTACTGAGCACCCAGCACCCTGAGCACTGAACACACAGCACCCTCAGTACTGAGCACCTCGAGCATTGAGCACCCAGCACCTTGAGTACTGAGCACCGAGCACCCCGAACACTGAGCACCCAGCACCGCGAGCACTGAGCACCCAGCACCCGAGCACTGAGCACCCAGCACCCTGAGTAATGAGCACCCAGCACCCTGAGTACTGAGCACCCAGCACCCTGAGCACTGAGTACCCAGCACCCTGAGCACTGAGCACCCAGCACCCTGAGCACTGAGCACACAGCACCCTGAGCACTGAGCACCCAGCACCCTGAGTACTGAGCAGTGAGCACCCAGCACAACGAGCACTGAGCACCCAGCACCCTGAGTACTGAGCACTGAGCACCCAGCACCCCGAGCACTGAGCACCCAGCACCATGAGCACTGAGCACCCAGCACCCGAGTACTGAGCACCCAGCACCCTGAGTACTGAGCACCCAGCACCCTGAGTACTGAGCGCCCAGCACCCCGAGTACTGAGCACCCAGCACCCTGAGTACTGTGCACCCAGCACCCTGAGCACTGAGCACCCAGCACCCCGAGCACTGAGCACCCAGCACCCTGAATACTGAGCACCCAGCACCGTGAGCACTGAGCACCCAGCACCCTGAGCACTGAGCACCCAGCAAACTGAGCACTGAGCACCCAGCACCCTGAGAAGTGAGCACCCAATGTACTGAGCACCGAGCACCCCGAGCACTGAGCACCCAGCACTCTGAGTACTGAGAACCGATCACCCCGAGAACTGAGCACCCATCACCCTGAGTACTGAGCTCCGAGCACCCCGAGCACTGAGCACCCATCACCCGGAGTACTGAGCACCCAGCACCCTGAGTACTAAGCACCGATCACCCTGAGTACTGAGCACCCAGTACCCTGAGCACTGAACACACAGCACCCTGAGTACTGAGCACCCCGAGCACTGAGCACCCAGCACCCTGAGCACTGAGCACCCAGCACCCTGAGTACTGAGCACCCAGCACCCTGAGTACTGAACACCCAGCACCCTGAGCACTGAGCACTGAGCACCCTGAGCACTGAGTACTGAGCACTGAGCACCCTGAGCACTGAGCACCCAGCACCCTGAGTACTGAGAACCCAGCACCCCGAGCACTGAGCAGGCAGCACCCCGAGCACTGAGCACCCAGCACCGCGAGCACTGAGCACCAAGCACCCCGAGCACTGAGCACCCAGGACCGCGAGCACTGAGCACATAGCACCCCGAGCACTGAGCACCCAGCACCCCGAGCACTGAGCACCCAGCACCGCGAGCACTGAGCACATAGCACCCCGAGCACTGAGCACCCAGCACCCTGAGTACTGTGTACCCAGCAGCCTGAGCACTGAGCACCCAGCACCCTGAGCACTGAGCACACAGCACCCTGAGCACTGAGCACCCAGCACCCTGAGTACTGAGCACTGAGCACCCAGCACCCCGAGCACTGAGCACCCAGCACCCTGAGTACTGAGCACCGAGCACCCCGAGCACTGAGCACCCAGCACCCCGAGCACCGAGCACCCTGAGCACTGAGCACCCAGCACCCTGAGTACTGAGCACCCAGCACCCTGAGCAATGAGCACCCTGAGTACTGAGCACCCAGCACCTTGAGCACTGAGCACCGAGCACCCCGAGCACTGAGCACCCATCACCCCGATCACTGAGCACCCAGCACCCTGAGCACTGAGCACCCAGCACGAGAGTACTGAGCACCCAGCACCCTGAGTACTGAGCACCCAGCACCCTGAGTACTGACCGCCCAGCACCCCGAGTACTGAGCACCCAGCAACCTGAGTACTGCGCACCCAGCACCCTGAGCACTGAGCACCCAGCACCCCGAGAACTGAGCACCCAGCACCCTGAGTACAGAGCACCCAGCACCCTGAGCACTGAGCACCCAGCACACTGAGCACTGAGCACCCAGCAACCTGAGTAGTGAGCACCCAACGTACTGAGCACCGAGCACCCCGAGCACTGAGCACCCAGCACCCTGAGTACTGAGCACCGATCACCCCGAGAACTGAGCACCCAGCACCCTGAGTACTGATCTCTGAGCACCCCGAGCACTGAGCACCCAGCACCCCGAGCACTGAGCACCCAGCACCCTGAGTACTGAGCACCGAGCACCCCGAGCACTGAGCACCCAGCACCCTGAGTACTGAGCTCTGAGCACCCTGAGCACTGAGCACCCAGTGCCCCGAGCACCGAGCACCCTGAGCACTGAGCACCCAGCACCCTGAGCAATGAGCACCCTGAGTACTGACCACCCAGCACTTTGAGCACTGAGCACCGAGAACCCGAGCACTGAGCACCCAGCACCCGGAGTACTGAGCACCCAGCACCCTGAGTACTAAGCACCGAGCACCCTGAGTACTGAGCACCCAGCACCCTGAGCACTGAACACACAGCACCCTGAGTACTGAGCACCTCGAGCACTGAGCACCCAGCACCTTGAGTACTGAGCACCGAGCACCCCGAACACTGAGCACCCAGCACCGCGAGCACTGAGCACCCAGCACCCGAGCACTGAGCACCCAGCACCCTGAGTAATGAGCACCCAGCACCCTGAGTACTGAGCACCCAGCACCCTGAGCACTGAGTACCCAGCACCCTGAGCACTGAGCACCCAGCACCCTGAGCACTGAGCACACAGCACCCTGAGCACTGAGCACCCAGCACCCTGAGTACTGAGCACTGAGCACCCAGCACAACGAGCACTGAGCACCCAGCACCCTGAGTACTGAGCACTGAGCACCCAGCACCCCGAGCACTGAGCACCCAGCACCATGAGCACTGAGCACCCAGCACCCGAGTACTGAGCACCCAGCACGCTGAGTACTGAGCAGCCAGCACCCTGAGTACTGAGCGCCCAGCACCCCGAGTACTGAGCACCCAGCACCCTGAGTACTGAGCACCCAGCACCCTGAGCACTGAGCACCCAGCACCCCGAGCCCTGAGCACCCAGCACCCTGAATACTGAGCACCCAGCACCGTGAGCACTGAGCACCCAGCACCCTGAGCACTGAGCACCCAGCACACTGAGCACTGAGCACCCAGCACCCTGAGTAGTGAGCACCCAATGTACTGAGCACCGAGCACCCCGAGCACTGAGCACCCAGCACTCTGAGTACTGAGAACCGATCACCCCGAGAACTGAGCACCCATCACCCTGAGTACTGAGCTCCGAGCACCCCGAGCACTGAGCACCCAGCACCCGGAGTACTGAGCACCCAGCACCCTGAGTACTAAGCACCGATCACCCTGAGTACTGAGCACCCAGTACCCTGAGCACTGAACACACAGCACCCTGAGTACTGAGCACCCCGAGCACTGAGCACCCAGCACCCTGAGCACTGAGCACCCAGCACCCTGAGTACTGAGCACCCAGCACCCTGAGTACTGAACACCCAGCACCCTGAGCACTGAGCACCCTGAGCACTGAGTACTGAGCACTGAGCACCCTGAGCACTGAGCACCCAGCACCCTGAGTACTGAGAACCCAGCACCCCGAGCACTGAGCACCCAGCGCACCGAGCACTGAGCACCCGCCACCCTGAGCACTGAGCACTGAGCACCCTGAGCACTCAGCACACAGCACCCCGAGTACTGACCACTGAGCACCCTGAGCACTGAGCACCCAGCACCCCGAGTACTTAGCCCTCAGCACCCTGAGTACTGAGCACCCAGCACCCTGAGCACTGAGCACCCAGCACCCTGAGCACTGAGCACCCAGCACGCTGAGTACTGAGCACTGAGCACCCAGCACCCTGATCACTGAGCACCCAGCACCCGAGTACTGAGCACCCAGGACCCTGAGTACTGAGCACCCACCACCCTGAGTACTGAGCACCCAGCACCCCGAGCACTGAGCACCCAGCACACTGAGTACTGAGCACCCAGCACCCTGAGCACCGAGCACCCAGCACCCTGAGCACTGAGTACCCAGCACCCTGAGTAGTGAGCACCCAACGTACTGAGCACCGAGCACCCCGAGCACTGAGCACCCAGCACCCTGAGTACTGAGCACCGAGCACCCCGAGCACTGAGCACCCAGCAACCTGAGTACTGAGCTCCGAGCACCCCGAGCACTGAGCACCCAGTGCCCCGAGCACCGAGCACCCTGAGCACTGAGCACCCAGCACCCTGAGCAATGAGCACCCTGAGTACTGAGCACCCAGCACCCTGAGTACTGAGCACCGAGCACCCCGAGCACTGAGCACCCAGCACCCTGAGTACTGAGCTCCGAGCACCCTGAGCACTGAGCACCCAGTGCCCCGAGCACCGAGCACCCTGAGCACTGAGCACCCAGCACCCGGAGTACTGAGCACCCAGCGCCCCGAGCACTGAACACACAGCAACCTGAGTACTGAGCACCTCGAGCACTGAGCAACCAGCACCCTGAGTACTGAGCACCGAGCACCCCGAGCACTGAGCACCCAGCACCGCGAGCACTGAGCATATAGCACCCCGAGCACTGAGCACCCAGCACCCCGAGCACTGAGCACCCAGCACCGCGAGCACTGAGCACATAGCACCCCAAGCACTGAGCACCCAGCACCCTGAGTACTGTGTACCCAGCAGTCTGAGCACTGAGCACCCAGCACCCTGAGCACTGAGCACACAGCACCCTGAGCACTGAGCACCCAGCACTCTGAGTACTGAGCACTGAGCACCCTGAGTATTGAGCACTGAGCACCCAGCACCCTGAGTACTGAGCACCGAGCACCCCGAGCACTGAGCACCCAGCACCCCGAGCACCGAGCACCCTGAGCACTGAGCACCCAGCACCCTGAGTCCTGAGCACCCAGCACCCTGAGCAATGAGCACACTGAGTACTGAGCACCCAGCACCTTGAGCACTGAGCACCGAGCACCCCGAGCACTGAGGACCCAGCACCCCGATCACTGAGCACCCAGCACCCTGAGCACTGAGCACCCAGCACGAGAGTACTGAGCACCCAGCACCCTGAGTACTGAGCACCCAGGACCTGAGTACTGAGCGCCCAGCACCCCGAGTACTGAGCACCCAGCACCCTGAGTACTGCGCACCCAGCACCTGAGTACTGAGCGCCCAGCACCCCGAGTACTGAGCACCCAGCACCCTGAGTACTGCGCACCCAGCACCCTGAGCACTGAGCACCCAGCACCCCGAGCACTGAGCACCCAGCACCCTGAGTACTGAGCACCCAGCACCCTGAGCACTGAGCACCCAGCACCCTGAGCACTGAGCACCCAGCACACTGAGCACTGAGCACCCAGCAACCTGAGTAGTGAGCACCCAACGTACTGAGCACCAAGCACCCCGAGCACTGAGCACCCAGCACCCTGAGTACTGAGCACCGATCACCCCGAGAACTGAGCACCCAGCACCCTGAGTACTGATCTCCGAGCACCCTGAGCACTGAGCACCCAGCACCCGGAGTACTGAGCACCCAGCACCCTGAGTACTAAGCACCGAGCACCCTGAGTACTGAGCACCCAGTACCCTGAGCACTGAACACACAGCACCCTGAGTACTGAGCACCCCGAGCACTGAGCACCCAGCACCCTGAGCACTGAGCACCCAGCACACTGAGTACTGAGCACCCAGCACCCTGAGTACTGAACACCCAGCACCCTGAGCACTGAGCACTAAGCATCCTGAGGACTGAGTACTGAGCACTGAGCACCCTGAGCACTGAGCACCCCGCACCCCGAGTACTGAGCTCCCAGCACCCCGAGCACTGAGCACCCAGCGCCCCGAGCACTGAGCACCCAGCACCCCGAGCACTGAGCACTGAGCACCCTGAGCACTGAGCACCCAGCACCCTGAGCACTGAGTACCCAGCACCCTGAGCACTGAGCACCCAGCACCCTGAGCACTGAGCACCCAGCACCCTGAGCACTGAGCACCCAGCACCCTGAGTACTGAGCACTGAGCACCCAGCACCCGAGCACTGTACACCCAGCACCCTGAGTACTGAGCACTGAGCACCCAGCACCCCGAGCACTGAGCACCCAGCACCCTGAGCACTGAGCACCCAGCATCCGAGTACTGAGCAACCAGCACCCTGAGTACTGAGCACCCAGCACCCTGAGTACTGAGCACCCAGCACACCGAGCACTGAGCACCCAGCACCCTGAGTACTGAGCACCCAGCACCCTGTGCCCCGAGCACCCAGCACCCTGAGCACTGAGCACCCAGCACCCTGAGTAGTGAGCACCCAACGTACTGAGCACCGAGCACCCCGAGCACTGAGCACCCAGCACCCTGAGTACTGAGCACCGAGCACCCCGAGCACTGAGCACCCAGCACCCTGAGTACTGAGCTATGAGCACCCTGAGCACTGAGCACCCAGTGCCCCGAGCACCGAGCACCCTGAGCAATGAGCACCCTGAGTACTGAGCACCCAGCACCTTGAGCACTGAGCACCGAGAAACCAGAGCACTGAGCACCCAGCACCCTGAGCACTGAGCACCCAGCACCCTGAGCACTGAGCACACAGCACCCTGAGCACTGAGCACCCAGCACCCTGAGTACTGAGCACTGAGCACCCAGCACAACGAGCACTGAGCACCCAGCACCCTGAGTACTGAGCACTGAGCACCCGGCACCCCGAGCACTGAGCACCCAGCACCCTGAGCACTGAGCACCCAGCACCCGAGTACTGAGCACCCAGCACCCTGAGCACTGAGCACCCAGCACCCTGAGCACTGAGCACCCAGCACACTGAGCACTGAGCACCCAGCAACCTGAGTAGTGAGCACCCAACGTACTGAGCACCAAGCACCCCGAGCACTGAGCACCCAGCACCCTGAGTACTGAGCACCGATCACCCCGAGAACTGAGCACCCAGCACCCTGAGTACTGATCTCCGAGCACCCTGAGCACTGAGCACCCAGCACCCGGAGTACTGAGCACCCAGCACCCTGAGTACTAAGCACCGAGCACCCTGAGTACTGAGCACCCAGTACCCTGAGCACTGAACACACAGCACCCTGAGTACTGAGCACCCCGAGCACTGAGCACCCAGCACCCTGAGCACTGAGCACCCAGCACCCTGAGTACTGAGCACCCAGCACCCTGAGTACTGAACACCCAGCACCCTGAGCACTGAGCACTAAGCATCCTGAGGACTGAGTACTGAGCACTGAGCACCCTGAGCACTGAGCACCCCGCACCCCGAGTACTGAGCTCCCAGCACCCCGAGCACTGAGCACCCAGCGCCCCGAGCACTGAGCACCCAGCACCCCGAGCACTGAGCACTGAGCACCCTGAGCACTGAGCACTCAGCACCCTGAGCACTGAGTACCCAGCACCCTGAGCACTGAGCACCCAGCACCCTGAGCACTGAGCACCCAGCACCCTGAGCACTGAGCACCCAGCACCCTGAGTACTGAGCACTGAGCACCCAGCACCCGAGCACTGTACACCCAGCACCCTGAGTACTGAGCACTGAGCACCCAGCACCCCGAGCACTGAGCACCCAGCACCCTGAGCACTGAGCACCCAGCATCCGAGTACTGAGCAACCAGCACCCTGAGTACTGAGCACCCAGCACCCTGAGTACTGAGCACCCAGCACACCGAGCACTGAGCACCCAGCACCCTGAGTACTGAGCACCCAGCACCCTGTGCCCCGAGCACCCAGCACCCTGAGCACTGAGCACCCAGCACCCTGAGTAGTGAGCACCCAACGTACTGAGCACCGAGCACCCCGAGCACTGAGCACCCAGCACCCTGAGTACTGAGCACCGAGCACCCCGAGCACTGAGCACCCAGCACCCTGAGTACTGAGCTCTGAGCACCCTGAGCACTGAGCACCCAGTGCCCCGAGCACCGAGCACCCTGAGCAATGAGCACCCTGAGTACTGAGCACCCAGCACCTTGAGCACTGAGCACCGAGAAACCAGAGCACTGAGCACCCAGCACCCTGAGCACTGAGCACCCAGCACCCTGAGCACTGAGCACACAGCACCCTGAGCACTGAGCACCCAGCACCCTGAGTACTGAGCACTGAGCACCCAGCACAACGAGCACTGAGCACCCAGCACCCTGAGTACTGAGCACTGAGCACCCAGCACCCTGAGCACTGAGCACCCAGCACCCTGAGCACTGAGCACCCAGCACCCGAGTACTGAGCACCCAGCACCCTGAGTACTGAGCACCCAGCACCCTGAGTACTGAGCGCCCAGCACCCCGAGTACTGAGCACCCAGCACCCTGAGTACTGAGCACCCAGCACCCTGAGCACTGAGCATCCAGCACCCCGAGCACTGAGCACCCAGCACCCTGAATACTGAGCACCCAGCACCCTGAGCACTGAGCACCCAGCACCCTGAGCACTGAGCACCCAGCACACTGAGCACTGAGCACCCAGCACCCTGAGTAGTGAGCACCCAACGTACTGAGCACAGAGCAACCCGAGCACTGAGTACCCAGCACTCTGAGTACTGAGCACCGATCACCCCGAGAACTGAGCACCCATCTCCCTGAGTACTGAGCTCCGAGAACCCCGAGCACTGAGCACCCAGCACCCGGATTACTGAGCACCCAGCACTCTGAGTACTGAGCACCGATCACCCCGAGAACTGAGCACCCATCTCCCTGAGTACTGAGCTCCGAGAACCCCGAGCACTGAGCACCCAGCACCCTGAGCACTGAGAACCCAGCACCCTGAGTACTGAGCACCCAGCACCCTGAGTACTGAACACCCAGCACCCTGAGCACTGAGCACTGAGCACCCTGAGCACTGAGTACTGAGCACTGAGCACCCTGAGCACTGAGCACCCAGCACCCTGAGTACTGAGCACCCAGCACCCCTAGCACTGAGCACCCAGCGCCCCGAGCACGGAGCACCCGGCACCCCGAGCACTGAGCACTGAGCACCCTGAGCACTCAGCACACAGCACCCCGAGTACTGACCACTGAGCACCCTGAGCACTGAGCCCCCAGCACCCCGAGTACTGAGCCCTGAGCACCCTGAGTACTGAGCACCCAGCACCCTGAGCACTGAGCACCCAGCACCCTGAGCACTGAGCACCCAGCACCCTGAGTACTGAGCACTGAGCACCCAGCACCCCGAGCACTGAACACCCAGCACCCTGAGTACTGAGCACTGAGCACCCAGCACCCCGAGCACTGAGCACCCAGCACCCTGAGCACTGAGCACCCAGCACCCGAGTACTGAGCACCCAGGACCCTGAGTACTGAGCACCCAGCACCCTGAGTACTGAGCACCCAGCACCCCGAGCACTGAGCACCCAGCACCCTGAGTACTGAGCACCCAGCACCCTGAGCACCGAGCACCCAGCACCCTGAGCACTGAGTACCCAGGACCCTGAGTAGTGAGCACCCAACGTACTGAGCACCGAGCACCCCGAGCACTGAGCACCCAGCACCCTGAGTACTGAGCTCCGAGCACCCTGAGCACTGAGCACCCAGTGCCCCGAGCACCGAGCTCCCTGAGCAATGAGCACCCTGAGTACTGAGCACCCAGCACCCTGAGTACTGAGCACCGAGAACCCCGAGCACTGAGCACCCAGCACCCTGAGTACTGAGCTCTGAGCACCCTGAGCACTGAGCACCCAGTGCCCCGAGCACCGAGCACCCCGAGCACTGAGCACCCAGCACCCTGAGTACTGAGTACCCAGCAGCCTGAGCACTAAGCACCCAGCACCCTGAGCACTGAGCACACAGCACCCTGAGCACTGAGCACCCAGCACCCTGAGTATTGAGCACTGAGCACCCAGCACCCCGAGCACTGAGCACCCAGCACCCTGAGTACTGAGCACCGAGCACCCCGAGCACTGAGGACCCAGCACCCCGAGCACCGAGCACCCTGAGCACTGAGCACCCAGCACCCTGAGTACTAAGCACCGAGCACCCTGAGCAATGAGCACCCTGAGTACTGAGCACCCAGCACCTTGAGCACTGAGCACCGAGCACCCCGAGCACTGAGCACCCAGCACCCCGATCACTGAGCACCCAGCACCCTGAGCACTGAGCACCCAGCACGAGAGTACTGAGCACCCAGCACCCTGACTACTGAGCACCCAGCACCCTGAGTACTGAGCACCCAGCACCCCGAGTACTGAGCACCCAGCACCCTGAGTACTGAGCACCCAGCACCCTGAGCACTGAGCACCCAGCACCCCGAGCACTGAGCACCCAGCACCCTGAGTACTGAGCACCCAGCACCCTGAGCACTGAGCACCCAGCACACTGAGCACTGAGCACCCAGCAACCTGAGTAGTGAGCACACAACGTACTGAGCACCGAGCACCGCGAGCACTGAGCACCCAGCACCCTGAGTACTGAGCACCGATCACCCCGAGAACTGAGCACTCAGCACCCTGAGTACTGATCTCCGAGCACCCCGAGCACTGAGCACCCAGCACCCGGAGTACTGAGCACCCAGCACCCTGAGTACTAAGCACCGAGCACCCTGATTACTGAGCACCCAGTACCCTGAGCACTGAACACACAGCACCCTGAGTACTGAGCACCCCGAGCACTGAGCACCCAGCACCCCGAGCACTGAGCACTGAGCACCCTGAGCACTGAGCACCCAGAACCCCGAGTACTGAGCACTGAGCACCCTGAGTACTGAGCACCCAGCACCCTGAGCATTGAGTACCCAGCACCCTGAGCACTGAGCACCCAGCACCCTGAGCACTGAGCACCCAGCACCCTGAGTACTGAGCACCCAGCACCCTGAATACTGAGCACTGGGCACCCAGCACCCGAGCACTGTACACCCAGCACCCTGAGAACTGAGCACTGAGCACCCAGCACCCCGAGTACTGAGCACACAGCACCCTGAGCACTGAGCACCCAGCACCCCGAGCACTGAGCACCCAGCACCCTGAGTACTGAGCACCCAGCACCCTGAGCACTGAACACACAGCACCCTGAGTACTGAGCACCTCGAGCACTGAGCACCCAGCACCCTGAGTACTGAGCACCGAGCACCCCGAGCACTGAGCGCCCAGCACCGCGAGCAATGAGCACCCAGCACCCCGAGCACTGAGCATCCAGCACCCTGAGTACTGAGCACCCAGCACCCTGAGTACTGAGCACCCAGCACCCTGAGCACTGAGTACCCAGCACCCTGAGCACTGAGCACCCAGCACACTGAGCACTGAGCACACAGCACCCTGAGCACTGAGCACCCAGCACCCTGAGTTCTGAGCACTGAGCACCCAGCACCCCGAGCACTGAGCACCCAGCACCCTGAGTACTGAGCTCTGAGCACCCAGCACCCCGAGCACTGAGCACCCAGCACCATGAGCACTGAGCACCCAGAACCCGAGTACTGAGCACCCAGCACCCTGAGTACTGAGCACCCAGCACCCCGAGTACTGCGCACCCAGCACCCTGAGTACTGAGCAACCAGCACCCTGAGCACTGAGCACCCAGCACCCTGAGTACTGAGCACCCAGCACCCTGAGCACCCAGCACCCTGAGCACTGAGCACCCAGCACCCTGAGCACTGAGCACCCAGCACCCTGAGTAGTGAGCACCCAAGGTACTGAGCACCGAGCAACCCGAGCACTGAGCACCCAGCACCCTGAGTACTGAGCACCGATCACCCCGAGCAATGAGCTCCCAGCACCCTGAGTACTGAGCTCCGAGCACCCTGAGCACTGAGCACCCAGCGCCCCGAGCACTGAGCACCCAGCACCCTGAGCACTGAGCACCCAGCGTACTGAGCACCGAGCACCCAGCACCCTGAGTACTGAGCACCCATCACCCTGAGCACTGAGCACCCAGCAGCCTGAGTACTGAGCACCGAGCTCCCCAAGTACTGAGCACCCAGCACCCCGAGCACTGAGCACGGAGCACCCCGAGCACGGAGCACCCAGCACCCCGAGCACTGAGCACCCAGCACCGCGAGCACTGAGTACCCAGCACCCCGAGCACTGAGCACCCAGCACCCCGAGCACCGAGCACCCTGAGTACTAAGCACCGAGCACCCTGAGCACTGAGCACCCAGCACCCTGAGCACTGAGCACCCAGCACCCTGAGTACTGAGCTATGAGCACCCTGAGCACTGAGCACCCAGTGCCCCGAGCACCGAGCACCCTGAGCAATGAGCACCCTGAGTACTGAGCACCCAGCACCTTGAGCACTGAGCACCGAGAAACCAGAGCACTGAGCACCCAGCACCCTGAGCACTGAGCACCCAGCACCCTGAGCACTGAGCACACAGCACCCTGAGCACTGAGCACCCAGCACCCTGAGTACTGAGCACTGAGCACCCAGCACAACGAGCACTGAGCACCCAGCACCCTGAGTACTGAGCACTGAGCACCCAGCACCCCGAGCACTGAGCACCCAGCACCCTGAGCACTGAGCACCCAGCACCCGAGTACTGAGCACCCAGCACCCTGAGCACTGAGCACCCAGCACCCTGAGCACTGAGCACCCAGCACACTGAGCACTGAGCACCCAGCAACCTGAGTAGTGAGCACCCAACGTACTGAGCACCAAGCACCCCGAGCACTGAGCACCCAGCACCCTGAGTACTGAGCACCGATCACCCCGAGAACTGAGCACCCAGCACCCTGAGTACTGATCTCCGAGCACCCTGAGCACTGAGCACCCAGCACCCGGAGTACTGAGCACCCAGCACCCTGAGTACTAAGCACCGAGCACCCTGAGTACTGAGCACCCAGTACCCTGAGCACTGAACACACAGCACCCTGAGTACTGAGCACCCCGAGCACTGAGCACCCAGCACCCTGAGCACTGAGCACCCAGCACCCTGAGTACTGAGCACCCAGCACCCTGAGTACTGAACACCCAGCACCCTGAGCACTGAGCACTAAGCATCCTGAGGACTGAGTACTGAGCACTGAGCACCCTGAGCACTGAGCACCCCGCACCCCGAGTACTGAGCTCCCAGCACCCCGAGCACTGAGCACCCAGCGCCCCGAGCACTGAGCACCCAGCACCCCGAGCACTGAGCACTGAGCACCCTGAGCACTGAGCACTCAGCACCCTGAGCACTGAGTACCCAGCACCCTGAGCACTGAGCACCCAGCACCCTGAGCACTGAGCACCCAGCACCCTGAGCACTGAGCACCCAGCACCCTGAGTACTGAGCACTGAGCACCCAGCACCCGAGCACTGTACACCCAGCACCCTGAGTACTGAGCACTGAGCACCCAGCACCCCGAGCACTGAGCACCCAGCACCCTGAGCACTGAGCACCCAGCATCCGAGTACTGAGCAACCAGCACCCTGAGTACTGAGCACCCAGCACCCTGAGTACTGAGCACCCAGCACACCGAGCACTGAGCACCCAGCACCCTGAGTACTGAGCACCCAGCACCCTGTGCCCCGAGCACCCAGCACCCTGAGCACTGAGCACCCAGCACCCTGAGTAGTGAGCACCCAACGTACTGAGCACCGAGCACCCCGAGCACTGAGCACCCAGCACCCTGAGTACTGAGCACCGAGCACCCCGAGCACTGAGCACCCAGCACCCTGAGTACTGAGCTCTGAGCACCCTGAGCACTGAGCACCCAGTGCCCCGAGCACCGAGCACCCTGAGCAATGAGCACCCTGAGTACTGAGCACCCAGCACCTTGAGCACTGAGCACCGAGAAACCAGAGCACTGAGCACCCAGCACCCTGAGCACTGAGCACCCAGCACCCTGAGCACTGAGCACACAGCACCCTGAGCACTGAGCACCCAGCACCCTGAGTACTGAGCACTGAGCACCCAGCACAACGAGCACTGAGCACCCAGCACCCTGAGTACTGAGCACTGAGCACCCAGCACCCTGAGCACTGAGCACCCAGCACCCTGAGCACTGAGCACCCAGCACCCGAGTACTGAGCACCCAGCACCCTGAGTACTGAGCACCCAGCACCCTGAGTACTGAGCGCCCAGCACCCCGAGTACTGAGCACCCAGCACCCTGAGTACTGAGCACCCAGCACCCTGAGCACTGAGCATCCAGCACCCCGAGCACTGAGCACCCAGCACCCTGAATACTGAGCACCCAGCACCCTGAGCACTGAGCACCCAGCACCCTGAGCACTGAGCACCCAGCACACTGAGCACTGAGCACCCAGCACCCTGAGTAGTGAGCACCCAACGTACTGAGCACAGAGCAACCCGAGCACTGAGTACCCAGCACTCTGAGTACTGAGCACCGATCACCCCGAGAACTGAGCACCCATCTCCCTGAGTACTGAGCTCCGAGAACCCCGAGCACTGAGCACCCAGCACCCGGATTACTGAGCACCCAGCACTCTGAGTACTGAGCACCGATCACCCCGAGAACTGAGCACCCATCTCCCTGAGTACTGAGCTCCGAGAACCCCGAGCACTGAGCACCCAGCACCCTGAGCACTGAGAACCCAGCACCCTGAGTACTGAGCACCCAGCACCCTGAGTACTGAACACCCAGCACCCTGAGCACTGAGCACTGAGCACCCTGAGCACTGAGTACTGAGCACTGAGCACCCTGAGCACTGAGCACCCAGCACCCTGAGTACTGAGCACCCAGCACCCCTAGCACTGAGCACCCAGCGCCCCGAGCACGGAGCACCCGGCACCCCGAGCACTGAGCACTGAGCACCCTGAGCACTCAGCACACAGCACCCCGAGTACTGACCACTGAGCACCCTGAGCACTGAGCACCCAGCACCCCGAGTACTGAGCCCTGAGCACCCTGAGTACTGAGCACCCAGCACCCTGAGCACTGAGCACCCAGCACCCTGAGCACTGAGCACCCAGCACCCTGAGTACTGAGCACTGAGCACCCAGCACCCCGAGCACTGAACACCCAGCACCCTGAGTACTGAGCACTGAGCACCCAGCACCCCGAGCACTGAGCACCCAGCACCCTGAGCACTGAGCACCCAGCACCCGAGTACTGAGCACCCAGGACCCTGAGTACTGAGCACCCAGCACCCTGAGTACTGAGCACCCAGCACCCCGAGCACTGAGCACCCAGCACCCTGAGTACTGAGCACCCAGCACCCTGAGCACCGAGCACCCAGCACCCTGAGCACTGAGTACCCAGGACCCTGAGTAGTGAGCACCCAACGTACTGAGCACCGAGCACCCCGAGCACTGAGCACCCAGCACCCTGAGTACTGAGCTCCGAGCACCCTGAGCACTGAGCACCCAGTGCCCCGAGCACCGAGCTCCCTGAGCACCGAGAACCCCGAGCACTGAGCAACCAGCACCCTGAGTACTGAGCTCTGAGCACCCTGAGCACTGAGCACCCAGTGCCCCGAGCACCGAGCACCCCGAGCACTGAGCACCCAGCACCCTGAGTACTGAGTACCCAGCAGCCTGAGCACTAAGCACCCAGCACCCTGAGCACTGAGCACACAGCACCCTGAGCACTGAGCACCCAGCACCCTGAGTATTGAGCACTGAGCACCCAGCACCCCGAGCACTGAGCACCCAGCACCCTGAGTACTGAGCACCGAGCACCCCGAGCACTGAGGACCCAGCACCCCGAGCACCGAGCACCCTGAGCACTGAGCACCCAGCACCCTGAGTACTAAGCACCGAGCACCCTGAGCAATGAGCACCCTGAGTACTGAGCACCCAGCACCTTGAGCACTGAGCACCGAGCACCCCGAGCACTGAGCACCCAGCACCCCGATCACTGAGCACCCAGCACCCTGAGCACTGAGCACCCAGCACGAGAGTACTGAGCACCCAGCACCCTGACTACTGAGCACCCAGCACCCTGAGTACTGAGCACCCAGCACCCCGAGTACTGAGCACCCAGCACCCTGAGTACTGAGCACCCAGCACCCTGAGCACTGAGCACCCAGCACCCCGAGCACTGAGCACCCAGCACCCTGAGTACTGAGCACCCAGCACCCTGAGCACTGAGCACCCAGCACACTGAGCACTGAGCACCCAGCAACCTGAGTAGTGAGCACACAACGTACTGAGCACCGAGCACCGCGAGCACTGAGCACCCAGCACCCTGAGTACTGAGCACCGATCACCCCGAGAACTGAGCACTCAGCACCCTGAGTACTGATCTCCGAGCACCCCGAGCACTGAGCACCCAGCACCCGGAGTACTGAGCACCCAGCACCCTGAGTACTAAGCACCGAGCACCCTGATTACTGAGCACCCAGTACCCTGAGCACTGAACACACAGCACCCTGAGTACTGAGCACCCCGAGCACTGAGCACCCAGCACCCCGAGCACTGAGCACTGAGCACCCTGAGCACTGAGCACCCAGAACCCCGAGTACTGAGCACTGAGCACCCTGAGTACTGAGCACCCAGCACCCTGAGCATTGAGTACCCAGCACCCTGAGCACTGAGCACCCAGCACCCTGAGCACTGAGCACCCAGCACCCTGAGTACTGAGCACCCAGCACCCTGAATACTGAGCACTGGGCACCCAGCACCCGAGCACTGTACACCCAGCACCCTGAGAACTGAGCACTGAGCACCCAGCACCCCGAGTACTGAGCACACAGCACCCTGAGCACTGAGCACCCAGCACCCCGAGCACTGAGCACCCAGCACCCTGAGTACTGAGCACCCAGCACCCTGAGCACTGAACACACAGCACCCTGAGTACTGAGCACCTCGAGCACTGAGCACCCAGCACCCTGAGTACTGAGCACCGAGCACCCCGAGCACTGAGCGCCCAGCACCGCGAGCAATGAGCACCCAGCACCCCGAGCACTGAGCATCCAGCACCCTGAGTACTGAGCACCCAGCACCCTGAGTACTGAGCACCCAGCACCCTGAGCACTGAGTACCCAGCACCCTGAGCACTGAGCACCCAGCACACTGAGCACTGAGCACACAGCACCCTGAGCACTGAGCACCCAGCACCCTGAGTTCTGAGCACTGAGCACCCAGCACCCCGAGCACTGAGCACCCAGCACCCTGAGTACTGAGCTCTGAGCACCCAGCACCCCGAGCACTGAGCACCCAGCACCATGAGCACTGAGCACCCAGAACCCGAGTACTGAGCACCCAGCACCCTGAGTACTGAGCACCCAGCACCCCGAGTACTGCGCACCCAGCACCCTGAGTACTGAGCAACCAGCACCCTGAGCACTGAGCACCCAGCACCCTGAGTACTGAGCACCCAGCACCCTGAGCACCCAGCACCCTGAGCACTGAGCACCCAGCACCCTGAGCACTGAGCACCCAGCACCCTGAGTAGTGAGCACCCAAGGTACTGAGCACCGAGCAACCCGAGCACTGAGCACCCAGCACCCTGAGTACTGAGCACCGATCACCCCGAGCAATGAGCTCCCAGCACCCTGAGTACTGAGCTCCGAGCACCCTGAGCACTGAGCACCCAGCGCCCCGAGCACTGAGCACCCAGCACCCTGAGCACTGAGCACCCAGCGTACTGAGCACCGAGCACCCAGCACCCTGAGTACTGAGCACCCATCACCCTGAGCACTGAGCACCCAGCAGCCTGAGTACTGAGCACCGAGCTCCCCAAGTACTGAGCACCCAGCACCCCGAGCACTGAGCACGGAGCACCCCGAGCACGGAGCACCCAGCACCCCGAGCACTGAGCACCCAGCACCGCGAGCACTGAGTACCCAGCACCCCGAGCACTGAGCACCCAGCACCCCGAGCACCGAGCACCCTGAGTACTAAGCACCGAGCACCCTGAGCACTGAGCACCCAGCACCCTGAGCACTGAGCACCCAGCACCCTGAGTACTGAGCACCCAGCACCCAGAGCACTGAGCACCCAGCACCCTGAGCACTGAGCACCCTGAGTACTGAGCACCCAGCACACTGAGCACTGAGCACCCAGCACCCCGAGCACTGAGCACCCAGCACCCAGAGCGCTGAGCACTGAGCACCCTGAGTACTGAGCACTGAGCACCCTGAGCACTGAGCACCGAGAACCCTGAGTACTGAGCACTGAGCACCCTGAGCACTGAGCACCCTGCTCCCTGAGTACTGAGCACCCAGCACCCTGAGTACTGAGCACTGAGCACCCCGAGCACTGAGCACCCAGCACCCAGAGCGCTGAGCACTGAGCACCCTGAGTACTGAGCACTGAGCACCCTGAGCACTGAGCACCGAGAACCCTGAGTACTGAGCACTGAGCACCCTGAGCACTGAGCACCCTGCTCCCTGAGCACTGAGCACCCAGCACCCAGAGCGCTGAGCACTGAGCACCCTGAGTACTGAGCACTGAGCACCCTGAGCACTGAGCACCGAGAACCCTGAGTACTGAGCACTGAGCACCCTGAGCACTGAGCACCCTGCTCCCTGAGTACTGAGCACCCAGTACCCTGAGCACTGAACACACAGCACCCTGAGTACTGAGCACCCCGAGCACTGAGTACCCAGCACCCCGAGCACTGAGCACCCAGCACCCTCAGTACTGAGCATCCAGCACCCCGAGCACTGAGCACCCAGCACCCTGAGTACTGAGTACTGAGCACCCAGCACCCAGAGCACTGAGCACCCAGCACCCTGTGAACTGAGCACTGAGTACCCAGCACCCCGAGCACTGAGCACTGAGCACCCAGCATGCTGAGTACTGTGAACTGAGCACCCTGAGTACTGAGCACCCAGCACCCTGAGCACTGAGCACCCAGCACAACGAGTACTGAGCACCCAGCACCCTGAGTACTGAGCACCCAGCACCCCGAGCACTGAGCACTGAGCACCCCGAGCACTGAGCACCCAGCACCCCGAGCACTGAGCACCCAGCACCCTGAGTACTAAGCACCCAGCACCCTGAGTACTGAGCACCCAGCACCCTGAGTACTGAGCACCCAGCACCCTGAGTACTGAGCACCCAGCGTACTGAGCACCGAGCACCCCGAGCACTGAGCACCCAGCACCCTGAGTACTGAGCACCCAGCACCCCGAGCACTGAGCACCCAGCACCCTGAGTACTGAGCACCGAGCACCCTGAGTACTGAGCACCCAACACCCTGAGTAGTGAGCACCCAACGTACTGAGCACCGAGCACCTCGAGCACTGAGCACCCAGCACCCTGAGTACTGAGCACCGATCACCCCGAGAACTGAGCACCCAGCACCCTGAGTACTGAGCTCCGAGCACCCCGAGCACTGAGCACCCAGCACCCGGAGTACTGAGCACCCAGCACCCTGAGTACTAAGCACCGAGGACCCTGAGTATTGAGCACCCAGTACCCTGAGCACTGAACACACAGCACCCTGAGTACTGAGCACCTCGAGCACTGAGCACCCAGCACCCTGAGTACTGAGCACCGAGCACCCCGAGCACTGAGCACCCAGCACCGCGAGCACTGAGCACATAGCACCCCGAGCACTGAGCACGCAGCACCCTGAGTACTGAGTACCCAGCACCCTGAGCACTGAGCACCCAGCACCCTGAGCACTGAGCACACAGCACCGTGAGCACTGAGCACCCAGCACCCTGAGTACTGAGCACCGAGCACCCTGAGCACTGAGCACCCAGCACCCTGAGTACTGAGCTCCGAGCACCCCGAGCACTGAGCACCCAGCGCCCCGAGCACCGTGCAACCTGAGCAATGAGCACCCAGCACCCTGAGTACTGAGCACCCAGCACCCTGAGCAATGAGCACCCAGCACCCAGAGCACTGAGCACCCAGCACCCTGAGCACTGAGCACCCTGAGTACTGAGCACCCAGCACACTGAGCACTGAGCACCCAGCACCCCGAGCACTGAGCACCCAGCACCCAGAGCGCTGAGCACTGAGCACCCTGAGTACTGAGCACTGAGCACCCTGAGCACTGAGCACCGAGAACCCTGAGTACTGAGCACTGAGCACCCTGAGCACTGAGCACCCTGCTCCCTGAGTACTGAGCACCCAGCACCCTGAGCACTGCGGACCGAGCACCCTGAGTACTAAGCACCCAGCACCCTGAGTACTGAGCACCCAGCACCCTGAGCACTGAGCAACCAGCACGCTGAGTCCTGAGCACTGAGCACCCAGCACAACGAGCACTGAGCACCCAGCACCCTGAGTACTGAGCACTGAGCACCCAGCACCCTGAGCACTGAGCACCCAGCACCCTGAGCACTGAGCACCCAGCACCCGAGTACTGAGCACCCAGCACCCTGAGTACTGAGCACCCAGCACCCTGAGTACTGAGCGCCCAGCACCCCGAGTACTAAGCACCCAGCACCCTGAGTACTGAGCACCCAGCACCCTGAGCACTGAGCATCCAGCACCCCGAGCACTGAGCACCCAGCACCCTGAATACTGAGCACCCAGCACCCTGAGCACTGAGCACCCAGCACCCTGAGCACTGAGCACCCAGCACACTGAGCACTGAGCACCCAGCACCCTGAGTAGTGAGCACCCAACGTACTGAGCACAGAGCAACCCGAGCACTGAGTACCCAGCACTCTGAGTACTGAGCACCGATCACCCCGAGAACTGAGCACCCATCTCCCTGAGTACTGAGCTCCGAGAACCCCGAGCACTGAGCACCCAGCACCCGGATTACTGAGCACCCAGCACTCTGAGTACTGAGCACCGATCACCCCGAGAACTGAGCACCCATCTCCCTGAGTACTGAGCTCCGAGAACCCCGAGCACTGAGCACCCAGCACCCTGAGCACTGAGAACCCAGCACCCTGAGTACTGAGCACCCAGCACCCTGAGTACTGAACACCCAGCACCCTGAGCACTGAGCACTGAGCACCCTGAGCACTGAGTACTGAGCACTGAGCACCCTGAGCACTGAGCACCCAGCACCCTGAGTACTGAGCACCCAGCACCCCTAGCACTGAGCACCCAGCGCCCCGAGCACGGAGCACCCGGCACCCCGAGCACTGAGCACTGAGCACCCTGAGCACTCAGCACACAGCACCCCGAGTACTGAACACTGAGCACCCTGAGCACTGAGCACCCAGCACCCCGAGTACTGAGCCCTGAGCACCCTGAGTACTGAGCACCCAGCACCCTGAGCACTGAGCACCCAGCACCCTGAGCACTGAGCACCCAGCACCCTGAGTACTGAGCACTGAGCACCCAGCACCCCGAGCACTGAACACCCAGCACCCTGAGTACTGAGCACTGAGCACCCAGCACCCCGAGCACTGAGCACCCAGCACCCTGAGCACTGAGCACCCAGCACCCGAGTACTGAGCACCCAGGACCCTGAGTACTGAGCACCCAGCACCCTGAGTACTGAGCACCCAGCACCCCGAGCACTGAGCACCCAGCACCCTGAGTACTGAGCACCCAGCACCCTGAGCACCGAGCACCCAGCACCCTGAGCACTGAGTACCCAGGACCCTGAGTAGTGAGCACCCAACGTACTGAGCACCGAGCACCCCGAGCACTGAGCACCCAGCACCCTGAGTACTGAGCTCCGAGCACCCTGAGCACTGAGCACCCAGTGCCCCGAGCACCGAGCTCCCTGAGCAATGAGCACCCTGAGTACTGAGCACCCAGCACCCTGAGTACTGAGCACCGAGAACCCCGAGCACTGAGCACCCAGCACCCTGAGTACTGAGCTCTGAGCACCCTGAGCACTGAGCACCCAGTGCCCCGAGCACCGAGCACCCCGAGCACTGAGCACCCAGCACCCCGAGCACTGAGCACCCAGCACCGCGAGCACTGAGCACATAGCACCCCGAGCACTGAGCACCCAGCACCCTGAGTACTGAGTACCCAGCAGCCTGAGCACTAAGCACCCAGCACCCTGAGCACTGAGCACACAGCACCCTGAGCACTGAGCACCCAGCACCCTGAGTATTGAGCACTGAGCACCCAGCACCCCGAGCACTGAGCACCCAGCACCCTGAGTACTGAGCACCGAGCACCCCGAGCACTGAGGACCCAGCACCCCGAGCACCGAGCACCCTGAGCACTGAGCACCCAGCACCCTGAGTACTAAGCACCGAGCACCCTGAGCAATGAGCACCCTGAGTACTGAGCACCCAGCACCTTGAGCACTGAGCACCGAGCACCCCGAGCACTGAGCACCCAGCACCCCGATCACTGAGCACCCAGCACCCTGAGCACTGAGCACCCAGCACGAGAGTACTGAGCACCCAGCACCCTGACTACTGAGCACCCAGCACCCTGAGTACTGAGCACCCAGCACCCCGAGTACTGAGCACCCAGCACCCTGAGTACTGAGCACCCAGCACCCTGAGCACTGAGCACCCAGCACCCCGAGCACTGAGCACCCAGCACCCTGAGTACTGAGCACCCAGCACCCTGAGCACTGAGCACCCAGCACACTGAGCACTGAGCACCCAGCAACCTGAGTAGTGAGCACACAACTTACTGAGCACCGAGCACCGCGAGCACTGAGCACCCAGCACCCTGAGTACTGAGCACCGATCACCCCGAGAACTGAGCACTCAGCACCCTGAGTACTGATCTCCGAGCACCCCGAGCACTGAGCACCCAGCACCCGGAGTACTGAGCACCCAGCACCCTGAGTACTAAGCACCGAGCACCCTGATTACTGAGCACCCAGTACCCTGAGCACTGAACACACAGCACCCTGAGTACTGAGCACCCCGAGCACTGAGCACCCAGCACCCCGAGCACTGAGCACTGAGCACCCTGAGCACTGAGCACCCAGAACCCCGAGTACTGAGCACTGAGCACCCTGAGTACTGAGCACCCAGCACCCTGAGCATTGAGTACCCAGCACCCTGAGCACTGAGCACCCAGCACCCTGAGCACTGAGCACCCAGCACCCTGAGTACTGAGCACCCAGCACCCTGAATACTGAGCACTGGGCACCCAGCACCCGAGCACTGTACACCCAGCACCCTGAGAACTGAGCACTGAGCACCCAGCACCCCGAGTACTGAGCACACAGCACCCTGAGCACTGAGCACCCAGCACCCCGAGCACTGAGCACCCAGCACCCTGAGTACTGAGCACCCAGCACCCTGAGCACTGAACACACAGCACCCTGAGTACTGAGCACCTCGAGCACTGAGCACCCAGCACCCTGAGTACTGAGCACCGAGCACCCCGAGCACTGAGCGCCCAGCACCGCGAGCAATGTGCACCCAGCACCCCGAGCACTGAGCATCCAGCACCCTGAGTACTGAGCACCCAGCACCCTGAGTACTGAGCACCCAGCACCCTGAGCACTGAGTACCCAGCACCCTGAGCACTGAGCACCCAGCACACTGAGCACTGAGCACACAGCACCCTGAGCACTGAGCACCCAGCACCCTGAGTTCTGAGCACTGAGCACCCAGCACCCCGAGCACTGAGCACCCAGCACCCTGAGTACTGAGCTCTGAGCACCCAGCACCCCGAGCACTGAGCACCCAGCACCATGAGCACTGAGCACCCAGAACCCGAGTACTGAGCACCCAGCACCCTGAGTACTGAGCACCCAGCACCCCGAGTACTGCGCACCCAGCACCCTGAGTACTGAGCAACCAGCACCCTGAGCACTGAGCACCCAGCACCCTGAGTACTGAGCACCCAGCACCCTGAGCACCCAGCACCCTGAGCACTGAGCACCCAGCACCCTGAGCACTGAGCACCCAGCACCCTGAGTAGTGAGCACCCAAGGTACTGAGCACCGAGCAACCCGAGCACTGAGCACCCAGCACCCTGAGTACTGAGCACCGATCACCCCGAGCAATGAGCTCCCAGCACCCTGAGTACTGAGCTCCGAGCACCCTGAGCACTGAGCACCCAGCGCCCCGAGCACTGAGCACCCAGCACCCTGAGCACTGAGCACCCAGCGTACTGAGCACCGAGCACCCAGCACCCTGAGTACTGAGCACCCATCACCCTGAGCACTGAGCACCCAGCAGCCTGAGTACTGAGCACCGAGCTCCCCAAGTACTGAGCACCCAGCACCCCGAGCACTGAGCACGGAGCACCCCGAGCACGGAGCACCCAGCACCCCGAGCACTGAGCACCCAGCACCGCGAGCACTGAGTACCCAGCACCCCGAGCACTGAGCACCCAGCACCCCGAGCACCGAGCACCCTGAGTACTAAGCACCGAGCACCCTGAGCACTGAGCACCCAGCACCCTGAGCACTGAGCACCCAGCACCCTGAGTACTGAGCACCCAGCACCCAGAGCACTGAGCACCCAGCACCCTGAGCACTGAGCACCCTGAGTACTGAGCACCCAGCACACTGAGCACTGAGCACCCAGCACCCCGAGCACTGAGCACCCAGCACCCAGAGCGCTGAGCACTGAGCACCCTGAGTACTGAGCACTGAGCACCCTGAGCACTGAGCACCGAGAACCCTGAGTACTGAGCACTGAGCACCCTGAGCACTGAGCACCCTGCTCCCTGAGTACTGAGCACCCAGCACCCTGAGTACTGAGCACTGAGCACCCCGAGCACTGAGCACCCAGCACCCAGAGCGCTGAGCACTGAGCACCCTGAGTACTGAGCACTGAGCACCCTGAGCACTGAGCACCGAGAACCCTGAGTACTGAGCACTGAGCACCCTGAGCACTGAGCACCCTGCTCCCTGAGCACTGAGCACCCAGCACCCAGAGCGCTGAGCACTGAGCACCCTGAGTACTGAGCACTGAGCACCCTGAGCACTGAGCACCGAGAACCCTGAGTACTGAGCACTGAGCACCCTGAGCACTGAGCACCCTGCTCCCTGAGTACTGAGCACCCAGTACCCTGAGCACTGAACACACAGCACCCTGAGTACTGAGCACCCCGAGCACTGAGCACCCAGCACCCCGAGCACTGAGCACCCAGCACCCTCAGTACTGAGCATCCAGCACCCCGAGCACTGAGCACCCAGCACCCTGAGTACTGAGTACTGAGCACCCAGCACCCAGAGCACTGAGCACCCAGCACCCTGTGAACTGAGCACTGAGTACCCAGCACCCCGAGCACTGAGCACTGAGCACCCAGCATGCTGAGTACTGTGAACTGAGCACCCTGAGTACTGAGCACCCAGCACCCTGAGCACTGAGCACCCAGCACAACGAGTACTGAGCACCCAGCACCCTGAGTACTGAGCACCCAGCACCCCGAGCACTGAGCACTGAGCACCCCGAGCACTGAGCACCCAGCACCCCGAGCACTGAGCACCCAGCACCCTGAGTACTAAGCACCCAGCACCCTGAGTACTGAGCACCCAGCACCCTGAGTACTGAGCACCCAGCACCCTGAGTACTGAGCACCCAGCGTACTGAGCACCGAGCACCCCGAGCACTGAGCACCCAGCACCCTGAGTACTGAGCACCCAGCACCCCGAGCACTGAGCACCCAGCACCCTGAGTACTGAGCACCGAGCACCCTGAGTACTGAGCACCCAACACCCTGAGTAGTGAGCACCCAACGTACTGAGCACCGAGCACCTCGAGCACTGAGCACCCAGCACCCTGAGTACTGAGCACCGATCACCCCGAGAACTGAGCACCCAGCACCCTGAGTACTGAGCTCCGAGCACCCCGAGCACTGAGCACCCAGCACCCGGAGTACTGAGCACCCAGCACCCTGAGTACTAAGCACCGAGGACCCTGAGTATTGAGCACCCAGTACCCTGAGCACTGAACACACAGCACCCTGAGTACTGAGCACCTCGAGCACTGAGCACCCAGCACCCTGAGTACTGAGCACCGAGCACCCCGAGCACTGAGCACCCAGCACCGCGAGCACTGAGCACATAGCACCCCGAGCACTGAGCACGCAGCACCCTGAGTACTGAGTACCCAGCACCCTGAGCACTGAGCACCCAGCACCCTGAGCACTGAGCACACAGCACCGTGAGCACTGAGCACCCAGCACCCTGAGTACTGAGCACCGAGCACCCTGAGCACTGAGCACCCAGCACCCTGAGTACTGAGCTCCGAGCACCCCGAGCACTGAGCACCCAGCGCCCCGAGCACCGTGCAACCTGAGCAATGAGCACCCAGCACCCTGAGTACTGAGCACCCAGCACCCTGAGCAATGAGCACCCAGCACCCAGAGCACTGAGCACCCAGCACCCTGAGCACTGAGCACCCTGAGTACTGAGCACCCAGCACACTGAGCACTGAGCACCCAGCACCCCGAGCACTGAGCACCCAGCACCCAGAGCGCTGAGCACTGAGCACCCTGAGTACTGAGCACTGAGCACCCTGAGCACTGAGCACCGAGAACCCTGAGTACTGAGCACTGAGCACCCTGAGCACTGAGCACCCTGCTCCCTGAGTACTGAGCACCCAGCACCCTGAGCACTGCGGACCGAGCACCCTGAGTACTAAGCACCCAGCACCCTGAGTACTGAGCACCCAGCACCCTGAGCACTGAGCAACCAGCACGCTGAGTACTGAGCACTGAGCACCCTGAGTACTGAGCACCGAGCACCCTGAGCACTGAGCACCCAGCACGCTGAGTACTGAGAACTGAGCACCCTGAGTACTGAGCACCCAGCACCCTGAGTACTGAGCACCCAGCACCCCGAGCACTGAGCACCGAGCACCCTGAGTACTGAGCCCCCAGCACCCCGAGCACTGAGCACTGAGCACCCAGCACGCTGAGTACTGTGAACTGAGCACCCTGAGTACTGAGCACCCAGCACCCTGAGCACTGAGCACCCAGCACAACGAGTACTGAGCACCCAGCACCCTGAGTACTGAGCACCCAGCACCCCGAGCACTGAGCACTGAGCACCCCGAGCACTGAGCACCCAGCACCCCGAGCACTGAGCACCCAGCACCCTAAGTACTAAGCACCGAGCACCCTGAGCACTGAGCACCCAGCACCCTGAGCACTGAGCACCCAGCACCCTGAGCACTGAGCACCCAGCACCCTGAGTAGTGAGCACCCAACGTACTGAGCACCGAGCACCCCGAGCACTGAGCACCCAGCACCCTGAGTACTGAGCTCCGAGCACCCTGAGCACTGAGCACCCAGCGCCCCGAGCACTGAGCACCCAGCACCCTGAGCACTGAGCACCCAGCACCCTGAGCACCGAGCACCCAGCACCCTGAGTACTGAGCACCCATCACCCTGAGCACTGAGCACCCAGCACCCTGAGTACTGAGCACCGAGCACCCTGAGTACTGAGCACCCAGCACCCCGAGCTCTGAGCACGGAGCACCCCGAGCACTGAGCACCCACCACCCCGAGGACTGAGCACGCAGCACCGCGAGCACTGAGTACCCAGCACCCTGAGCACTGAGCACCCAGCACCCCAAGCACCGAGCACCCTGAGTACTAATCACCGAGCACACTGAGCACTGAGCACCCAGCACCCTGAGTACTGAGCACCCAGCACCTTGAGCACTGAGCACCGAGAACCCCGAGCACTGAGCACCCAGCACCGCGAGCACTGAGCACATAGCACCCCGAGCACTGAGCACGCAGCACCCTGAGTACTAAGTACCCAGCACCCTGAGCACTGAGCACCCAGCACCCTGAGCACTGAACACACAGAACCCTGAGTACTGAGCACCTCGAGCACTGAGCACCCAGCACCCTGAGTACTGAGCACCGAGCACCCCGAGCACTGAGCACCCAGCACCGCGAGCACTGAGCACATAGCACCCCGAGCACTGAGCACGCAGCACCCTGAGTACTAAGTACCCAGCACCCTGAGCACTGAGCACCCAGCACCCTGAGCACTGAGCACACAGCACCGTGAGCACTGAGCACCCAGCACCCTGAGTACTGAGCACCGAGCACCCTGAGCACTGAGCACCCAGCACCCTGAGTACTGAGCTCCGAGCACCCCGAGCACTGAGCACCCAGCGCCCCGAGCACCGTGCAACCTGAGCAATGAGCACCCAGCACCCTGAGTACTGAGCACCCAGCACCCTGAGCAATGAGCACCCAGCACCCAGAGCACTGAGCACCCAGCACCCTGAGCACTGAGCACCCTGAGTACTGAGCACCCAGCACACTGAGCACTGAGCACCCAGCACCCCGAGCACTGAGCACCCAGCACCCAGAGCGCTGAGCACTGAGCACCCTGAGTACTGAGCACTGAGCACCCTGAGCACTGAGCACCGAGAACCCTGAGTACTGAGCACTGAGCACCCTGAGCACTGAGCACCCTGCTCCCTGAGTACTGAGCACCCAGCACCCTGAGCACTGCGGACCAAGCACACTGAGTACTAAGCACCCAGCACCCTGAGTACTGAGCACCCAGCACCCTGAGCACTGAGCAACCAGCACGCTGAGTACTGAGCACTGAGCACCCTGAGTACTGAGCACCGAGCACCCTGAGCACTGAGCACCCAGCACGCTGAGTACTGAGAACTGAGCACCCTGAGTACTGAGCACCCAGCACCCTGAGCACTGCGGACCGAGCACACTGAGTACTAAGCACCCAGCACCCTGAGTACTGAGCACCCAGCACCCTGAGCACTGAGCAACCAGCACGCTGAGTACTGAGCACTGAGCACCCTGAGTACTGAGCACCGAGCACCCTGAGCACTGAGCACCCAGCACGCTGAGTACTGAGAACCGAGCACCCTGAGCACTGAGCACCCAGCACCCTGAGTACTGAGCACCCAGCACCCCGAGCACTGAGCACCCAGCACCCTGAGTACTGAGCACCCAGCACCCCGAGCACTGAGCACTGAGCACCCAGCACGCTGAGTACTGTGAACTGAGCACCCTGAGTACTGAGCACCCAGCACCCTGAGCACTGAGCACCCAGCACAACGAGTACTGAGCACCCAGCACCCTGAGTACTGAGCACCCAGCACCCCGAGCACTGAGCACTGAGCACCCCGAGCACTGAGCACCCAGCACCCCGAGCACTGAGCACCCAGCACCCTGAGTACTAAGCACCGAGCACCCTGAGCACTGAGCACCCAGCACCCTGAGCACTGAGCACCCAGCACCCTGAGCACTGAGCACCCAGCACCCTGAGTAGTGAGCACCCAACGTACTGAGCACCGAGCACCCCGAGCACTGAGCACCCAGCACCCTGGGTACTGAGCTCCGAGCACCCTGAGCACTGAGCACCCAGCGCCCCGAGCACTGAGCACCCAGCACCCTGAGCACTGAGCACCAAGCGTACTGAGCACCGAGCACCCAGCACCCTGAGTACTGAGCACCCATCACCCTGAGCACTGAGCACCCAGCACCCTGAGTACTGAGCACCGAGCACCCTGAGTACTGAGCACCCAGCACCCCGAGCTCTGAGCACGGAGCACCCCGAGCACTGAGCACCCACCACCCCGAGCACTGAGCACGCAGCACAGCGAGCACTGAGTACCCAGCACCCTGAGCACTGAGCACCCAGCACCCCAAGCACCGAGCACCCTGAGTACTAATCACCGAGCACACTGAGCACTGAGCACCCAGCACCCTGAGTACTGAGCACCCAGCACCCCGAGCACTGAGCACCCAGCACCCTGAGCACTGAGCACCCTGAGTACTGAGCACCCAGCACACTGAGCACTGAGCACCCAGCACCCCGAGCACTGAGCACCCAGCACCCAGAGCGCTGAGCACTGAGCAGCCTGAGTACTGAGCACTGAGCACCCTGAGCACTGAGCACCGAGAACCCTGAGTACTGAGCACTGAGCACCCTGAGCACTGAGCACCCTGCTCCCTGAGTACTGAGCACCCAGCACCCTGAGCACTGCGGACCGAGCACCCTGAGTACTAAGCACCCAGCACCCTGAGTACTGAGCACCCAGCACCCTGAGCACTGAGCAACCAGCACGCTGAGTACTGAGCACTGAGCACCCTGAGTACTGAGCACCGAGCACCCTGAGCACTGAGCACCCAGCACGCTGAGTACTGAGAACTGAGCACCCTGAGTACTGAGCACCCAGCACCCTGAGTACTGAGCACCCAGCACCCCGAGCACTGAGCACCGAGCACCCTGAGTATTGAGCACCCAGCACCCCGAGCACTGAGCACTGAGCACCCAGCATGCTGAGTACTGTGAACTGAGCACCCTGAGTACTGAGCACCCAGCACCCTGAGCACTGAGCACCCAGCACAACGAGTACTGAGCACCCAGCACCCTGAGTACTGAGCACCCAGCACCCCGAGCACTGAGCACTGAGCACCCCGAGCACTGAGCACCCAGCAGCCCGAGCACTGAGCACCCAGCACCCTGAGTACTAAGCACCCAGCACCCTGAGTACTGAGCACCCAGCACCCTGAGTACTGAGCACCCAGCACCCTGAGTACTGAGCACCCAGCGTACTGAGCACCGAGCACCCCGAGCACTGAGCACCCAGCACCCTGAGTACTGAGCACCCAGCACCCCGAGCACTGAGCACCCAGCACCCTGAGTACTGAGCACCGAGCACCCTGAGTACTACGCACCCAACACCCTGAGTAGTGAGCACCCAACGTACTGAGCACCGAGCACCCCGAGCACTGAGCACCCAGCACCCTGAGTACTGAGCACCGATCACCCCGAGAACTGAGCACCCAGCACCCTGAGTACTGAGCTCCGAGGACCCCGAGCACTGAGCACCCAGCACCCGGAGTACTGAGCACCCAGCACCCTGAGTACTAAGCACCGAGCACCCTGAGTATTGAGCACCCAGTACCCTGAGCACTGAACACACAGCACCCTGAGTACTGAGCACCCCGAGCACTGAGCACCCAGCACCCTGAGCACTGAGCATCCAGCACCCTGAGTACTGAGCACCCAGCACCCTGAGTACTGAACACCCAGCACCCTGAGCACTGAGCACTGAGCACCCTGAGCACTGAGTACTGAGCACTGAGCACCCTGAGCACTGAGCACCCAGCACCCCGAGCACTGAGCACCCAGCGCCCCGAGCACTGAGCACCCAACACCCCGAGTACTGAGCATTGAGCACCCTGAGCACTGAGCACCCAGCACCCCGAGTACTGAGCACTGAGCACCCTGAGTACTGAGCACCCAGCACCCTGAGCACTGAGTACCCAGCACCCTGAGCACTGAGCACCCAGCACCCTGAGCACTGAGCACCCAGCACCCTGAGCACTGAGCACCCAGCACCCTGAGTACTGAGCACTGAGCACCCAGCACCCCGAGCACTGAACACCTAGCACCCTGAGTACTGAGCACTGAGCACCCAGCACCCCGAGCACTGAGCACCCAGCACCCTGAGCACTGAGCACCCAGCACCCGAGTACTGAGCACCCAGCAACCTGAGTACTGAGCACCCAGCACCCTGAGTACTGAGCACCCAGCACCCCGAGCACTGAGCACCCAGCACCCTGAGTACTGAGCACCCAGCACCCTGAGCACCGAGCACCCAGCACCCTGAGCACTGAGCACCCAGCACCCTGAGTAGTGAGCACCCAACGTACTGAGCACCGAGCACCCCGAGCACTGAGCACCCAGCACCCTGAGTACTGAGCACCGAGCACCCCAAGCACTGAGCACCCAGCACCCTGAGTACTGAGCTCCGAGCACCCCGAGCACTGAGCACCCAGTGCCCCGAGCACCGAGCACCCTGAGCACTGAGCACCCAGCACCCTGAGCAATGAGCACCCTGAGTACTGAGCACCCAGCACCTTGAGCACTGAGCACCGAGAACCCCGAGCACTGAGCACCCAGCACCCGGAGTACTGAGCACCCAGCACCCTGTGTACTAAGCAACGAGCACCCTGAGTACTGAGCACCCAGCACCCTGAGCACTGAACACACAGCACCCTGAGTACTGAGCACCTCGAGCACTGAGCACCCAGCACCCTGAGTACTGAGCACCGAGCACCCCGAGCACTGAGCACCCAGCACCGTGAGCACTGAGCACATAGCACCCCGAGCACTGAGCACCCAGCACCCCGAGCACTGAGCACCCAGCACCGCGAGCACTGAGCACATAGCACCCCGAGCACTGAGCACGCAGCACCCTGAGTACTGAGTACCCAGCACCCTGAGCACTGAGCACCCAGCACCCTGAGCACTGAGCACACAGCACCGTGAGCACTGAGCACCCAGCACCCTGAGTACTGAGCACCGAGCACCCCGAGCACTGAGCACCCAGCACCCTGAGTACTGAGCTCCGAGCACCCCGAGCACTGAGCACCCAGCGCCCCGAGCACCGTGCAACCTGAGCAATGAGCACCCAGCACCCTGAGTACTGAGCACCCAGCACCCTGAGCAATGAGCACCCAGCACCCAGAGCACTGAGCACCCAGCACCCTGAGCACTGAGCACCCTGAGTACTGAGCACCCAGCACACTGAGCACTGAGCACCCAGCACCCCGAGCACTGAGCACCCAGCTCCCTGAGAACTGAGCAACCAGCACGCTGAGTACTGAGCACTGAGCACCCTGAGTACTGAGCACCGAGCACCCTGAGCACTGAGCACCCAGCACGCTGAGTACTGAGAACGGAGCACCCTGAGTACTGAGCACCCAGCACCCTGAGTACTGAGCACCCAGCACCCCGAGCACTGAGCACCGAGCACCCTGAGTACTGAGCACCCAGCACCCCGAGCACTGAGCACTGAGCACCCAGCACGCTGAGTACTGTGAACTGAGCACCCTGAGTACTGAGCACCCAGCACCCTGAGCACTGAGCACCCAGCACAACGAGTACTGAGCACCCAGCACCCTGAGTACTGAGCACCCAGCACCCCGAGCACTGAGCATTGAGCACCCTGAGCACTGAGCACCCAGCACCCCGAGTACTGAGCACTGAGCACCCTGAGTACTGAGCACCCAGCACCCTGAGCACTGAGTACCCAGCACCCTGAGCACTGAGCAGCCAGCACCCTGAGCACTGAGCACCCAGCACCCTGAGCACTGAGCACCCAGCACCCTGAGTACTGAGCACTGAGCACCCAGCACCCCGAGCACTGAACACCTAGCACCCTGAGTACTGAGCACTGAGCACCCAGCACCCCGAGCACTGAGCACCCAGCACCCTGAGCACTGAGCACCCAGCACCCGAGTACTGAGCACCCAGCAACCTGAGTACTGAGCACCCAGCACCCTGAGTACTGAGCACCCAGCACCCCGAGCACTGAGCACCCAGCACCCTGAGTACTGAGCACCCAGCACCCTGAGCACCGAGCACCCAGCACCCTGAGCACTGAGCACCCAGCACCCTGAGTAGTGAGCACCCAACGTACTGAGCACCGAGCACCCCGAGCACTGAGCACCCAGCACCCTGAGTACTGAGCACCGAGCACCCCAAGCACTGAGCACCCAGCACCCTGAGTACTGAGCTCCGAGCACCCCGAGCACTGAGCACCCAGTGCCCCGAGCACCGAGCACCCTGAGCACTGAGCACCCAGCACCCTGAGCAATGAGCACCCTGAGTACTGAGCACCCAGCACCTTGAGCACTGAGCACCGAGAACCCCGAGCACTGAGCACCCAGCACCCGGAGTACTGAGCACCCAGCACCCTGTGTACTAAGCAACGAGCACCCTGAGTACTGAGCACCCAGCACCCTGAGCACTGAACACACAGCACCCTGAGTACTGAGCACCTCGAGCACTGAGCACCCAGCACCCTGAGTACTGAGCACCGAGCACCCCGAGCACTGAGCACCCAGCACCGCGAGCACTGAGCACATAGCACCCCGAGCACTGAGCACCCAGCACCCCGAGCACTGAGCACCCAGCACCGCGAGCACTGAGCACATAGCACCCCGAGCACTGAGCACGCAGCACCCTGAGTACTGAGTACCCAACACCCTGAGCACTGAGCACCCAGCACCCTGAGCACTGAGCACACAGCACCGTGAGCACTGAGCACCCAGCACCCTGAGTACTGAGCACCGAGCACCCCGAGCACTGAGCACCCAGCACCCTGAGTACTGAGCTCCGAGCACCCCGAGCACTGAGCACCCAGCGCCCCGAGCACCGTGCAACCTGAGCAATGAGCACCCAGCACCCTGAGTACTGAGCACCCAGCACCCTGAGCAATGAGCACCCAGCACCCAGAGCACTGAGCACCCAGCACCCTGAGCACTGAGCACCCTGAGTACTGAGCACCCAGCACACTGAGCACTGAGCACCCAGCACCCCGAGCACTGAGCACCCAGCACCCTGAGAACTGAGCAACCAGCACGCTGAGTACTGAGCACTGAGCACCCTGAGTACTGAGCACCGAGCACCCTGAGCACTGAGCACCCAGCACGCTGAGTACTGAGAACGGAGCACCCTGAGTACTGAGCACCCAGCACCCTGAGTACTGAGCACCCAGCACCCCGAGCACTGAGCACCGAGCACCCTGAGTACTGAGCACCCAGCACCCCGAGCACTGAGCACTGAGCACCCAGCACGCTGAGTACTGTGAACTGAGCACCCTGAGTACTGAGCACCCAGCACCCTGAGCACTGAGCACCCAGCACAACGAGTACTGAGCACCCAGCACCCTGAGTACTGAGCACCCAGCACCCCGAGCACTGAGCACTGAGCACCCCGAGCACTGAGCACCCAGCACCCCGAGCACTGAGCACCCAGCACCCTGAGTACTAAGCACCGAGCACCCTGAGCACTGAGCACCCAGCACCCTGAGCACTGAGCACACAGCACCCTGAGCACTGAGCACCCAGCACCCTGAGTAGTGAGCACCCAACGTACTGAGCACCGAGCACCCCGAGCACTGAGCACCCAGCACCCTGAGTACTGAGCTCCGAGCACCCCGAGCACTGAGCACCCAGCGCCCCGAGCACTGAGCACCCAGCACCCTGAGCACTGAGCACCAAGCGTACTGAGCACCGAGCACCCAGCACCCTGAGTACTGAGCACCCATCACCCTGAGCACTGAGCACCCAGCACCCTGAGTACTGAGCACCGAGCACCCTGAGTACTGAGCACCCAGCACCCCGAGCTCTGAGCACGGAGCACCCCGAGCACTGAGCACCCACCACCCCGAGCACTGAGCACGCAGCACCGCGAGCACTGAGTACCCAGCACCCTGAGCACTGAGCACCCAGCACCCCAAGCACCGAGCACCCTGAGTACTAAGCACCGAGCACACTGAGCACTGAGCACCCAGCACCCTGAGTACTGAGCACCCAGCACCCCGAGCACTGAGCACCCAGCACCCTGAGCACTGAGCACCCTGAGTACTGAGCACCCAGCACACTGAGCACTGAGCACCCAGCACCCCGAGCACTGAGCACCCAGCACCCAGAGCGCTGAGCACTGAGCAGCCTGAGTACTGAGCACTGAGCACCCTGAGCACTGAGCACCGAGAACCCTGAGTACTGAGCACTGAGCACCCTGAGCACTGAGCACCCTGCTCCCTGAGTACTGAGCACCCTGCACCCTGAGCACTGCGGACCGAGCACCCTGAGTACTAAGCACCCAGCACCCTGAGTACTGAGCACCCAGCACCCTGAGCACTGAGCAACCAGCACGCTGAGTACTGAGCACTGAGCACCCTGAGTACTGAGCACCGAGCACCCTGAGCACTGAGCACCCAGCACGCTGAGTACTGAGAACTGAGCACCCTGAGTACTGAGCACCCAGCACCCTGAGTACTGAGCACCCAGCACCCCGAGCACTGAGCACCGAGCACCCTGAGTACTGAGCACCCAGCACCCCGAGCACTGAGCACTGAGCACCCAGCATGCTGAGTACTGTGAACTGAGCACCCGGAGTACTGAGCACCCAGCACCCTGAGCACTGAGCACCCAGCACAACGAGTACTGAGCACCCAGCACCCTGAGTACTGAGCACCCAGCACCCCGAGCACTGAGCACTGAGCACCCCGAGCACTGAGCACCCAGCAGCCCGAGCACTGAGCACCCAGCACCCTGAGTACTAAGCACCCAGCACCCTGAGTACTGAGCACCCAGCACCCTGAGTACTGAGCACCCAGCACCCTGAGTACTGAGCACCCAGCATACTGAGCACCGAGCACCCCGAGCACTGAGCACCCAGCACCCTGAGTACTGAGCACCCAGCACCCCGAGCACTGAGCACCCAGCACCCTGAGTACTGAGCACCGAGCACCCTGAGTAATACGCACCCAACACCCTGAGTAGTGAGCACCCAACGTACTGAGCACCGAGCACCCCGAGCACTGAGCACCCAGCACCCTGAGTACTGAGCACCGATCACCCCGAGAACTGAGCACCCAGCACCCTGAGTACTGAGCTCCGAGCACCCCGAGCACTGAGCACCCAGCACCCGGAGTACTGAGCACCCAGCACCCTGAGTACTAAGCACCGAGCACCCTGAGTATTGAGCACCCAGTACCCTGAGCACTGAACACACAGCACCCTGAGTACTGAGCACCCCGAGCACTGAGCACCCAGCACCCTGAGCACTGAGCATCCAGCACCCTGAGTACTGAGCACCCAGCACCCTGAGTACTGAACACCCAGCACCCTGAGCACTGAGCACTGAGCACCCTGAGCACTGAGTACTGAGCACTGAGCACCCTGAGCACTGAGCACCCAGCACCCCGAGCACTGAGCACCCAGCGCCCCGAGCACTGAGCACCCAACACCCCGAGTACTGAGCATTGAGCACCCTGAGCACTGAGCACCCAGCACCCCGAGTACTGAGCACTGAGCACCCTGAGTACTGAGCACCCAGCACCCTGAGCACTGAGTACCCAGCACCCTGAGCACTGAGCACCCAGCACCCTGAGCACTGAGCACCCAGCACCCTGAGCACTGAGCACCCAGCACCCTGAGTACTGAGCACTGAGCACCCAGCACCCCGAGCACTGAACACCTAGCACCCTGAGTACTGAGCACTGAGCACCCAGCACCCCGAGCACTGAGCACCCAGCACCCTGAGCACTGAGCACCCAGCACCCGAGTACTGAGCACCCAGCACCCTGAGTACTGAGCACCCAGCACCCTGAGTACTGAGCACCCAGCACCCCGAGCACTGAGCACCCAGCACCCTGAGTACTGAGCACCCAGCACCCTGAGCACCGAGCACCCAGCACCCTGAGCACTGAGCACCCAGCACCCTGAGTAGTGAGCACCCAACGTACTGAGCACCGAGCACCCCGAGCACTGAGCACCCAGCACCCTGAGTACTGAGCACCGAGCACCCCAAGCACTGAGCACCCAGCACCCTGAGTACTGAGCTCCGAGCACCCCGAGCACTGAGCACCCAGTGCCCCGAGCACCGAGCACCCTGAGCACTGAGCACCCAGCACCCTGAGCAATGAGCACCCTGAGTACTGAGCACCCAGCACCTTGAGCACTGAGCACCGAGAACCCCGAGCACTGAGCACCCAGCACCCGGAGTACTGAGCACCCAGCACCCTGTGTACTAAGCAACGAGCACCCTGAGTACTGAGCACCCAGCACCCTGAGCACTGAACACACAGCACCCTGAGTACTGAGCACCTCGAGCACTGAGCACCCAGCACCCTGAGTACTGAGCACCGAGCACCCCGAGCACTGAGCACCCAGCACCGCGAGCACTGAGCACATAGCACCCCGAGCACTGAGCACCCAGCACCCCGAGCACTGAGCACCCAGCACCGTGAGCACTGAGCACATAGCACCCCGAGCACTGAGCACGCAGCACCCTGAGTACTGAGTACCCAGCACCCTGAGCACTGAGCACCCAGCACCCTGAGCACTGAGCACACAGCACCGTGAGCACTGAGCACCCAGCACCCTGAGTACTGAGCATCGAGCACCCCGAGCACTGAGCACCCAGCACCCTGAGTACTGAGCTCCGAGCACCCCGAGCACTGAGCACCCAGCGCCCCGAGCACCGTGCAACCTGAGCAATGAGCACCCAGCACCCTGAGTACTGAGCACCCAGCACCCTGAGCAATGAGCACCCAGCACCCAGAGCACTGAGCACCCAGCACCCTGAGCACTGAGCACCCTGAGTACTGAGCACCCAGCACACTGAGCACTGAGCACCCAGCACCCCGAGCACTGAGCACCCAGCACCCAGAGCGCTGAGCACTGAGCACCCTGAGTACTGAGCCCTGAGCACCCTGAGCACTGAGCACCGAGAACCCTGAGTACTGAGCACTGAGCACCCTGAGCACTGAGCACCCTGCTCCCTGAGTACTGAGCACCCAGCACCCTGAGCACTGCGGACCGAGCACCCTGAGTACTAAGCACCCAGCACCCTGAGTACTGAGCACCCAGCACCCTGAGCACTGAGCAACCAGCACGCTGAGTACTGAGCACTGAGCACCCTGAGTACTGAGCACCGAGCACCCTGAGCACTGAGGACCCAGCACGCTGAGTACTGAGAACTGAGCACCCTGAGTACTGAGCACCCAGCACCCTGAGTACTGAGCACCCAGCACCCCGAGCACTGAGCACCGAGCACCCTGAGTACTGAGCACCCAGCACCCCGAGCACTGAGCACTGAGCACCCAGCACGCTGAGTACTGTGAACTGAGCACCCTGAGTACTGAGCACCCAGCACCCTGAGCACTGAGCACCCAGCACAACGAGTACTGAGCACCCAGCACCCTGAGTACTGAGCACCCAGCACCCCGAGCACTGAGCACTGAGCACCCCGAGCACTGAGCACCCAGCACCCCGAGCACTGAGCACCCAGCACCCTGAGTACTAAGCACCCAGCACCCTGAGTACTGAGCACCCAGAACCCTGAGTACTGAGCACCCAGCACCCTGAGTACTGAGCACCCAGCGAACTGAGCTCCAAGCACCCCGAGCACTGAGCACCCAGCACCCGGAGTACTGAGCACCCAGCACCCTGAGTACTAAGCACCGAGCACCCTGAGTATTGAGCACCCAGTACCCTGAGCACTGAACACACAGCACCCTGAGTACTGAGCACCCCGAGCACTGAGCACCCAGCACCCTGAGCACTGAGCACTGAGCACCCTGAGCACTGAGTACTGAGCACTGAGCACCCTGAGCACTGAGCACCCAGCACCCCGAGCACTGAGCACCCAGCGCCCCGAGCACTGAGCACCCAGCACCCCGAGTACTGAGCATTGAGCACCCTGAGCACTGAGCACCCAGCACCCCGAGTACTGAGCACTGAGCACCCTGAGTACTGAGCACCCAGCACCCTGAGCACTGAGCACCCAGCACCCTGAGCACTGAGCACGGAGCACCCTGAGCACTGAGCACCCAGCACCCTGAGTACTGAGCACTGAGCACCCAGCACCCCGAGCACTGAACACCTAGCACGCTGAGTACTGAGCACTGAGCACCCAGCACCCCGAGCACTGAGCACCCAGCACCCTGAGCACTGAGCACCCAGCACCCGAGTACTGAGCACCCAGCACATTGAGTACTGAGCACCCAGCACCCTGAGTACTGAGCACCCAGCACCCCGAGCACTGAGCACCCAGCACCCTGAGTACTGAGCACCCAGCACCCTGAGCACCGAGCACCCAGCACCCTGAGCACTGAGCACCCAGCACCCTGAGTAGTGAGCACCCAACGTACTGAGCACCGAGCACCCTGAGCACTGAGCACCCAGCACCCTGAGTACTGAGCACCGAGCACCCCAAGCACTGAGCACCCAGCACCCTGAGTACTGAGCTCCGAGCACCCCGAGCACTGAGCACCCAGTGCCCCGAGCACCGAGCACCCTGAGCACTGAGCACCCAGCACCCTGAGCAATGAGCACCCTGAGTACTGAGCACCCAGCACCTTGAGCACTGAGCACCGAGAACCCCGAGCACTGAGCACCCAGCACCCGGAGTACTGAGCACCCAGCACCCTGAGTACTAAGCAACGAGCACCCTGAGTACTGAGCACCCAGCACCATGAGCACTGAACACACAGCACCCTGAGTACTGAGCACCTCGAGCACTGAGCACCCAGCACCCTGAGTACTGAGCACCGAGCACCCCGAGCACTGAGCACCCAGCACCGCGAGCACTGAGCACATAGCACCCCGAGCACTGAGCACCCAGCACCCCGAGCACTGAGCACCCAGCACCGCGAGCACTGAGCACATAGCACCCCGAGCACTGAGCACGCAGCACCCTGAGTACTGAGTACCCAGCACCCTGAGCACTGAGCACCCAGCACCCTGAGCACTGAGCACACAGCACCGTGAACACTGAGCACCCAGCACCCTGAGTACTGAGCACCGAGCACCCCGAGCACTGAGCACCCAGCACCCTGAGTACTGAGCTCCGAGCACCCCGAGCACTGAGCACCCAGCGCCCCGAGCACCGTGCAACCTGAGCAATGAGCACCCAGCACCCTGAGTACTGAGCACCCAGCACCCTGAGCAATGAGCACCCTGAGTACTGAGCACCCAGCACCTTGAGCACTGAGCACCGAGCACCCCTAGCACTGAGCACCCAACACCCCGAGCACTGAGCACCCAGTACCCTGAGCACTGAGCACCAAGCACCCGAGTACTGAGCACCCAGCACCCTGAGTACTGAGCACCCAGCACCCTGAGTACTGAGCACCAAGCACCCCGAGCACTGAGCACCCAGCACCCTGAGTACTGTGCACCCAGCACCCTGAGCACCGAGCACACAGCACCCTGAGTACTGAGCTCTGAGCACCGTGAGCACTGAGCACCCAGTGCCCCGAGCACCGAGCACCCTGTGCACTGAGCACCCAGCACCCTGAGCAATGAGCACCCTGAGTACTGAGCAGCCAGCACCTTGAGCACTGAGCACCGAGAACCCCGAGCACTGAGCACCCAGCACCCGGAGTACTGAGCACCCAGCACCCTGAGTACTAAGCAACGAGCACCCTGAGTACTGAGCACCCAGCACCCTAAGCACTGAACACACAGCACCCTGAGTACTGAGCACCTCGAGCACTGAGCACCCAGCACCCTGAGTACTGAGCACCGAGCACCCCGAGCACTGAGCACCCAGCACCGCGAGCACTGAGCACATAGCACCCCGAGCACTGAGCACCCAGCACCCCGAGCACTGAGCACCCAGCACCTCGAGCACTGAGCACATAGCACCCCGAGCACTGAGCACGCAGCACCCTGAGTACTGAGTACCCAGCACCCTGAGCACTGAGCACCCAGCACCCTGAGCACTGAGCACACAGCACCCTGAGTACTGAGCTCCGAGCACCCCGAGCACTGAGCACCCAGTGCCCCGAGCACCGAGCACCCTGAGCACTGAGCACGCAGCACCCTGAGCAATGAGCACCCTGAGTACTGAGCACCCAGCACCTTGAGCACTGAGCACCGAGAACCCCGAGCACTGAGCACCCAGCACCCGGAGTACTGAGCACCCAGCACCCTGAGTACTAAGCAACGAGCACCCTGAGTACTGAGCACCCAGCACCCTAAGCACTGAACACACAGCACCCTGAGTACTGAGCACCTCGAGCACTGAGCACCCAGCACCCTGAGTACTGAGCACGGAGCACCCCGAGCACTGAGCACCCAGCACCGCGAGCACTGAGCACATAGCACCCCGAGCACTGAGCACCCAGCACCCCGAGCACTGAGCACCCAGCACCCCGAGCACTGAGCACATAGCACCCCGAGCACTGAGCACGCAGCACCCTGAGTACTGAGTACCCAGCACCCTGAGCACTGAGCACCCAGCACCCTGAGCACTGAGCACACTGCACCGTGAGCACTGAGCACCCAGCACCCTGAGCACTGAGCACACTGCACCGTGAGCACTGAGCACCCAGCACCCCGAGCACTGAGCACCCAGCACCCTGAGTACTGAGCACCGAGCACCCCGAGCACTGAGCACCCAGCACCCTGAGTACTGAGCTCCGAGCACCCCGAGCACTGAGCACCCAGCGCCCCGAGCACCGTGCAACATGAGCAATGAGCACCCAGCACCCTGAGTACTGAGCACCCAGCACCCTGAGCAATGAGCACCCTGTGTACTGAGCACCCAGCACCTTGAGCACTGAGCACCGAGCACCCCTAGCACTGAGCATCCAACACCCCGAGCACTGAGCACCCAGCACCCTGAGCACTGAGCACCAAGCACCCGAGTACTGAGCACCCAGCACCCTGAGTACTGAGCACCCAGCACCCTGAGTACTGAGCACCCAGCACCCCGAGCACTGAGCACCCAGCACCCTGAGTACTGAGCACCCAGCACCCTGAGCACCAAGCACCCAGCACCCTGAGCTCTGAGCACCCACCACCCTGAGTAGTGAGCACCCAACGTACTGAGCACCAAGCACCCCGAGCACTGAGCACACAGCACCCTGAGTACTGAGCTCTGAGCACCCTGAGCACTGAGCACCCAGTGCCCCGAGCACCGAGCACCCTGAGCACTGAGCACCCAGCACCCTGAGCAATGAGCACCCTGAGTACTGAGCAGCCAGCAGCTTGAGCACTGAGCACCGAGAACCCCGAGCACTGAGCACCCAGCACCCGGAGTACTGAGCACCCAGCACCCTGAGTACTAAGCACAGAGCACCCTGAGTACTGAGCACCCAGCACCCTGAGTACTGAGCACCGAACACCCCGAGCACTGAGCACCAAGCACCGCGAGCACTGAGCACATAGCACCCCGAGCACTGAGCACCCAGCACCCCGTGCACTGAGCTCCCAGCACCGCGAGCACTGAGCACATAGCACCCCGAGCACTGAGCACCCAGCACCCTGAGTACTGAGTACCCAGCACCCTGAGCACTGAGTACCCAGCACCCTGAGCACTGAGCACACAGCACCCTGAGCACTGAGCACCCAGCACCCTGAGTACTGAGCACTGAGCACCCAGCACCCCGAGCATTGAGCACCCAGCACCCTGAGTACTGAGCACCCAGCACCCCGAGCACTGAGCACCCAGCACCCTGAGTACTGAGCTCTGAGCACCCCGAGCACTGAGCAACCAACGCCCCGAGCACCGAGCACCCTGAGCACTGAGCACCCAGCACCCTGAGTACTGAGCACCCAGCACCCTGAGCAATGAGCACCCTGAGTACTGAGCACCCATCACCTTGAGCACTGAGCACCAAGCACCCCGAGCACTGAGCACCCAGCACCCTGAGCACTGAGCACCCAGCACCCGAGTACTGAGCACCCAGCACACTGAGTACTGAGCACCCAGCACCCCGAGTACTGAGCACCCAGCACCCAGAGTACTGAGCACCCAGCACCCTGAGCACTGAGCACCCAGCACCCCGAGCACTGAGCACACAGCACCCTGAGTACTGAGCACCCAGCAACCTGAGCACTGAACACACAGCACCCTGAGTACTGAGCACCACGAGCACTGAGCACACAGAACCCTGAGCACTGAGCACCCATCACCCTGAGTTCTAAGCACTGAGCACCCAGCACCCCGAGCACTGAGCACCCAGCACCCTGAGTACTGAGCACTGAGCACCCAGCACCCTGAGCACTGAGCACCCAGCACCCTGAGCACTGAGCACCCAGCACCCGAGTACAGAGCACCCAGCACCCTGAGTACTGAGCACCCAGCACCCTGAGTACTGAGCACCCAGCTCCCCGAGTACTGAGCACCCAGCACCCTGAGTACTGAGCACCCAGCACCCTGAGCACTGAGCACCCAGCACCCTGAGTACTGAGCACCCAGCACCCTGAGCACTGAGCACCCAGCACCCTGAGCACTGAGCACCCAGCACCCTGAGCACTGAGCACCCAGCACCCTGAGTAGTGAGCACCCAACGTACTGAGCACCGAGCACCCCGAGCACTGAGCACCCAGCACCCTGAGTACTGAGCTCCGAGCACCCCGAGCACTGAGCACCCAGCGCCCCGAGCACTGAGCACCCAGCACCCTGAGCACTGAGCACCAAGCGTACTGAGCACCGAGCACCCAGCACCCTGAGTACTGAGCACCCAGCACCCTGAGTACTGAGCACCGAGCACCCCGAGTACTGAGCACCCAGCACCCCGAGCTCTGAGCACGGAGCACCCCGAGCACTGAGCACCCACCACCCCGAGCACTGAGCACGCAGCACCGCGAGCACTGAGTACCCAGCACCCTGAGCACTGAGCACCCAGCACCCCGAGCAGTGAGCACCCAGCACCTTGAGCACTGAGCACCCTGAGTACTGAGCACTGAGCTCCCTGAGTACTGAGCACTGAGCACCCTGAGTACTGAGCACCCAGCACCCTGAGTACTGAGCACCCAGCACCCTGAGCAATGAGCACCCTGAGTACTGAGCACCCAGCACCCTGAGCACTGAGCACCGAGCACCCCGAGCACTGAGCACCCAGCACCCTGAGTACTGAGCACCCAGCACCCTGAGCAATGAGCACCCTGAGTACTGAGCACCCAGCACCCTGAGCAATGAGCACCCTGAGTACTGAGCACCCAGCACCCTGAGTACTAAGCACCGAGCACCCTCAGTACTGAGCACCCGGTACCCTGAGCACTGAACACACAGCACCCTGAGTACTGAGCACCCCGAGCACTGAGCACCCAGCACCCTGAGCACTGAGGACCCAGCACCCTGAGTACTGTGCATCCAGCACCCCGAGCACTGAGCACCCAGCACCCTCAGTACTGAGCATCCAGCACCCCGAGCACTGAGCACCCAGCACCCTGAGTACTGAGTACTGAGCACCCAGCACCCAGAGCACTGAGCACCCAGCACCCTGTGAACTGAGCACTGAGTACCCAGCACCCCGAGCACTGAGCACCCAGCACTCTGAGCACTGAGCACCCTGAGTACTGAGCACCCAGCACCCTGAGCACTGAGCACCCAGCACCCCGAGCACTGAGCACCCAGCACCCAGAGCACTGAGCACTGAGCACCCTGAGTACTGAGCACTGAGCACCCTGAGCACTGAGCACAGAGCACCCTGAGTACTGAGCACTGAGCACCCTGAGCACTGAGCACCCTGCTCCCTGAGTACTGAGCACCCAGCACCCTGAGCACTGAGGACCGAGCACACTGAGTACTAAGCACCCAGCACCCTGAGTACTGAGCACCCAGCACCCTGAGCACTGAGCACCCAGCACGCTGAGTACTGAGCACCCAGCACCCTGAGCAATGAGCACCCTGAGTACTGAGCACCCAGCACCCTGAGCACTGAGCACCGAGCACCCCGAGCACTGAGCACCCAGCACCCTGAGTACTGAGCACCCAGCACCCTGAGCAATGAGCACCCTGAGTACTGAGCACCCAGCACCCTGAGCAATGAGCACCCTGAGTACTGAGCACCCAGCACCCTGAGTACTAAGCACCGAGCACCCTCAGTACTGAGCACCCGGTACCCTGAGCACTGAACACACAGCACCCTGAGTACTGAGCACCCTGCTCCCTGAGTACTGAGCACCCAGCACCCTGAGCACTGAGGACCGAGCACACTGAGTACTAAGCACCCAGCACCCTGAGTACTGAGCACCCAGCACCCTGAGCACTGAGCACCCAGCACGCTGAGTACTGAGCACTGAGCACCCTGAGTACTGAGCACCGAGCACCCTGAGCACTGAGCACCCAGCACGCTGAGTACTGAGCACTGAGCACCCTGAGTACTGAGCACCCAGCACCCTGATTTCTGAGCACCCAGCACCCTGAGCACTTAGCACCCAGCAAAACGAGTACTGAGCACCCAGCACCCTGAGTACTGAGCACCCAGCACGCTGAGTACTGAGCACTGAGCACCCTGAGTACTGAGCACCGAGCACCCTGAGCACTGAGCACCCAGCACGCTGAGTACTGAGCACTGAGCACCCTGAGTACTGAGCACCGAGCACCCTGAGCACTGAGCACCCAGCACGCTGAGTACTGAGCACTGAGCACCCTGAGTACTGAGCACCCAGCACCCCGAGCACTGAGCACCCAGCACCCTGAGTACTGAGCACCGAGCACCCTGAGTACTGAGCACCCAGCACCCTGAGTACTGAGCACCCAGCGTACTGAGCACTGAGCACCCAGCACCCTGAGTACTGAGCACCCAGCACCCTGAGCACTGAGCACCCAGCACCCTGAGTACTGAGCACTGAGCACCCCGAGTACTCAGCACCGAGCACCCCAAGCACTGAGCACACAGCACCCCGAGCACCGAGCACCCTGAGTACTGAGCACCCAGCATCCTTAGCACTGAGCACCCAGCACCCTGAGCACTGAGCACTCAGCACCCTGAGCACTGAGCACCCAGCACCCTGAGTACTGAGCACCGAGCACCCCGAGCACTGAGCACCCAGCACCCTGAGCACCGAGCACCCTGAGTACTGAGCACTGAGCACCCTGAGTACTGAGCACTGAGCACCCTGAGTACTGAGCACCCAGCACCCTGAGCAATGAGAACCCTGAGTACTAAGCACCCAGCACCCTGAGTACTGAACACCCAGCACCCTGAGCACTGAGCACCGAGCACCCCGAGCACTGAGCACCCAGCACCCTGAGTACTGAGCACCCAGCACCCTGAGCAATGATCACCCTGGGTACTGAGCACCCTGCACCCTGAGCAATGAGCACCCTGAGTACTGAGCACCCAGCACCCTGAGTACTAAGCACCGAGCACCCTCAGTACTGAGCACCCAGTACCCTGAGCACTGAACACACAGCACTCTGAGTACTGAGCACCCCGAGCACTGAGCACCCAGCACCCTGAGCACTGAGGACCCAGCACCCTGAGTACTGTGCATCCAGCACCCCGAGCACTGAGCACCCAGCACCCTGAGTACTGAGCATCCAGCACCCCGAGCACTGAGCACCCAGCACCCTGAGTACTGAGTACTGAGCACCCAACACCCAGAGCACTGAGCACCCAGCACCCTGTGTACTGAGCACTGAGTACCCAGCACCCCGAGCACTGAGCACCGAGCACCCTGAGCACTGAGCACCCTGAGTACTGAGCACCCAGCACCCTGAGCACTGAGCACCCAGCACCCCGAGCACTGAGCACCCAGCACCCAGAGCACTGAGCACTGAGCACCCTGAGTACTGAGCACTGAGCACCCTGAGCACTGAGCACAGAGCACCCTGAGTACTGAGCACTGAGCACCCTGAGCACTGAGCACCCTGCTCCCTGAGTACTGAGCACCCAGCACCCTGAGCACTGAGCACCCAGCACGCTGAGTACTGAGCACTGAGCACCCTGAGTACTGAGCACCGAGCACCCTGAGCACTGAGCACCCAGCACGCTGAGTAATGAGCACTGAGCACGCTGAGTACTGAGCACCCAGCACCCTGAGTTTTGAGCACCCAGCACCCTGAGCACTTAGCACCCAGCAAAACGAGTACTGAGCACCCAGCACCCTGAGTACTGAGCACCCAGCACCCCGAGCACTGAGCACCCAGCACGCTGAGTACTGAGCACTGAGCACCCTGAGTACTGAGCACCGAGCACCCTGAGCACTGAGCACCCAGCACGCTGAGTACTGAGCACTGAGCACACTGAGTACTGAGCACCGAGTACCCTGAGCACTGAGCACCCAGCACGCTGAGTACTGAGCACAGAGCACCCTGAGTACTGAGCACCCAGCACCCCGAGCACTGAGCACCCAGCACCCTGAGTACTGAGCACCGAGCAACCTGAGTACTGAGCACCCAGCACCCTGAGTACTGAGCACCCAGCGAACTGAGCACTGAGCACCCAGCACCCTGAGTACTGAGCACCCAGCACCCTGAGCACTGAGCACCCAGCACCCTGAGTACTGAGCACTGAGCACCCCGAGTACTAAGCAACGAGCACCCCAAGCACTGAGCACACAGCACCCCGAGCACCGAGCACCCTGAGAACTGAGCACCCAGCATCCTGAGCACTGAGCACCCAGCACCCTGAGCACTGAGCACCCAGCACCCTGAGTACTGAGCACCGAGCACCCCGAGCACTGAGCACCCAGCACCCAGAGCACCGAGCACCCTGAGTACTGAGCACTGAGCACGCTGAGTACTGAGCACTGAGCACCCTGAGTACTGAGCACCCAGCACCCTGAGTACTGAGCACCCAGCACCCTGAGCAATGAGAACACTGATTACTAAGCACCCAGCACCCTGAGTACTGAACACCCAGCACCCTGAGCACTGAACACACAGCACCCCGAGCACTGAGCACCCAGCACCCCGAGCACTGAGCACCCAGCAACCCGAGCACTGAGAACCCAGCACCATGTGTACTTAGCACCCAGCACCCTGAGTACTGAGCACCCAGCACCCCGAGCACTGAGTACCCAGCACCCTGAGCACTGAGCACCCAGCACCCTGAGCACTGTGCACCCATCACCCTGAGGACTGAGCACTGAGCACCCAGCACCCCAAGCACTGAGCACCCAGCGCCCTGAGCACTGAGCACCCAGCACCCTGAGCACTGAGCAACCAGCACCCCGAGCACTGAGCACCCAGCACCCTGAGTACTGAGCACTGAGCACCCAGCACCCCGAGCACTGAGCACCCAGCACCCTGAGCACTGAGCACAAAGCACCCGAGTACTGAGCACCCAGCACCCTGAGTACTGAGCACCCAGCACCCTGAGTACTGAGCGCCCAGCACCCTGAGCACTGAGCACCCAGCACCCCGAGCACTGAGTACCCAGCACCCTGAGTACTGAGCACTGAGCACCCAGCACCCCGAGCACTGAGCACCCAGCACCCTGAGCACTGAGCACCCAGCACCCCGAGCACTGAGCACCCAGCACCCTGAGTACTGAGCACTGAGCACCCAGCACCCCGAGCACTGAGCACCCAGCACCCTGAGAACTGAGCACCCAGCACCCGAGTACTGAGCACCCAGCACCCTGAGTACTGAGCACCCAGCACCCGAGTACTGAGCACCCAGCACCCTGAGTACTGAGCACCCAGCACCCTGAGTACTGAGCACCCAGCACCCTGAGCACTGAGCACCCAGCACCCCGAGCACTGAGCACCCAGCACCCTGAGTACTGAGCACCCAGCACCCTGAGCACTGAGCACCCAGCACCCTGAGCACTGAGCACCCAGCACCCTGAGTAGTGAGCACCCAACGTACTGAGCACCGAGCACCCCGAGCACTGAGCACCCAGCACCCTGAGCACTGACCACCCTGAGTACTGAGCACCCAGCACCCTGAGCACTGAGCACCCAGCACCCCGAGCACTGAGCACCCAGCACCCAGAGCACTGAGCACTGAGCACCCTGAGTACTGAGCACTGAGCACCCTGAGCACTGAGCACCGAGCACCCTGAGTACTGAGCACTGAGCACCCTGAGCACTGAGCACCCTGCTCCCTGAGTACTGAGCACCCAGCACCCTGAGCACTGAGGACCGAGCACCCTGAGTTCTAAGCACTGAGCACCCAGCACCCCGAGCACTGAGCACCCAGCACCCTGAGTACTGAGCACTGAGCACCCAGCACCCCGAGCACTGAGCACCCAGCACCCTGAGTACTGAGCACCCAGCACCCGAGTACAGAGCACCCAGCACCCTGAGTACTGAGCACGCAGCACCCTGAGTACTGAGCACCCAGCACCCCGAGTACTGAGCACACAGCACCCTGAGTACTGAGCACCCAGCACCCTGAGCACTGAGCCCCCAGCACCCTGAGTACTGAGCACCCAGCACACTGAGCACTGAGCACCAAGCACCCTGAGCACTGAGCACCCAGCACCCTGAGCACTGAGCAACCAGCACCCTGAGTAGTGAGCACCCAACTTACTGAGCACCGAGCACCCCGAGCACTGAGCACCCAGCACCCTGAGTACTGAGCAGCGATCACCCCGAGCACTGAGCACCCAGCACCCTGAGTACTGAGCTCCGAGCACCCCGAGCACTGAGCACCCAGCGCCCCGAGCACTGAGCACCCAGCACCCTGAGCACTGAGCACCCAGCGTACTGAGCACCGAGCACCCAGCACCCTGAGTACTGAGCACCCATCACCCTGAGCACTGAGCACCCAGCACCCTGAGTACTGAGCACCCAGCACCCCGAGTACTGAGCACCAAGCACCCTGAGCACTGAGCACCCAGCACCCCGAGCACTGAGCACCCAGCACCCTGAGTACTGAGCACTGAGCACCCAGCACCCCGAGCACTGAGCACCCAGCACCCTGAGTACTGAGCACCCAGCACCCGAGTACAGAGCACCCAGCACCCCGAGAACTGAGCACGCAGCACCCTGAGTAATGAGCACCCAGCACCCCGAGTACTGAGCACACAGCACCCTGAGTACTGAGCACCCAGCACCCTGAGCACTGAGCACCAAGCACCCTGAGCACTGAGCACCCAGCACCCTGAGCACTGAGCAACCAGCACCCTGAGTAGTGAGCACCCAACTTACTGAGCACCGAGCACCCCGAGCACTGAGCACCCAGCACCCTGAGTACTGAGCAGCGATCACCCCGAGCACTTAGCACCCAGCACCCTGAGTACTGAGCTCCGAGCACCCCGAGCACTGAGCACCCAGCGCCCCGAGCACTGAGCACCCAGCACCCTGAGCACTGAGCACCCAGCGTACTGAGCACCGAGCACCCAGCACCCTGAGTACTGAGCACCCATCACCCTGAGCACTGAGCACCCAGCACCCTGAGTACTGAGCACCCAGCACCCCGAGCACTGAGCACCCAGCACCCCGAGCACTGAGCACGCAGCACCGCGAGCACTGAGTACCCAGCACCCTGAGCACTGAGCACCCAGCACCCCGAGCACCGAGCACCCTGAGTACTAAGCACCGAGCACACTGAGCACTGAGCACCCAGCACCCTGAGCACTGAGCACCCAGCACCCTGAGTACTGAGCACCCAGCACCCCGAGCACTGAGCACCCAGCACCCTGAGTACTTAGCACCCAGCACCCTGAGCACTGAGCACCGACCACCCTGAGCACTGAGCACCCAGCACCCTGAGGAATGAGCACCCAGCACCCCGAGCACTGAGCACCCAGCACCCTGAGCACTGAGCACCCTGAGTACTGAGCACTGAGCACCCTGAGTACTGAGCACTGAGCACCCTGAGTACTGAGCACCCAGCAGCCAGAGCACTGAGCACCGAGCACCCTGAGCACTGAGCACCCAGCAACCTGAGCACTGAGCACCCAGCACCCCGAGCAGTGAGCACCCAGCACCTTGAGCACTGAGCACCCTGAGTACTGAGCACTGAGCTCCCTGAGTACTGAGCACTGAGCACCCGAGTACTGAGCACCCAGCACCCTGAGTACTGAGCACCCAGAACCCTAAGCAATGAGCACCCTGAGTACTGAGCACCCAGCACCCTGAGCACTGAGCACCGAGCACCCCGAGCACTGAGCACCCAGCACCCTGAGTACTGAGCACCCAGCACCCTGAGCAATGAGCACCCTGAGTACTGAGCACCCAGCACCCTGAGCAATGAGCACCCTGAGTACTGAGCACCCAGCACTCTGAGTACTAAGCACCGAGCACCCTCAGTACTGAGCACCCAGTACCCTGAGCACTGAACACACAGCACCCTGAGTACTGAGCACCCTGAGCACTGAGGACCCAGCACCCTGAGTACTGTGCATCCAGCACCCCGAGCACTGAGCACCCAGCACCCTGAGTACTGAGCATCCAGCACCCCGAGCACTGAGCACCCAGCACCCTGAGTACTGAGTACTGAGCACCCATCACCCAGAGCACTGAGCACCCAGCACCCTGTGTACTGAGCACTGAGTACCCAGCACCCCGAGCACTGAGCACCCAGCACCCTGAGCACTGAGCACCCTGAGTACTGAGCACCCAGCACCCTGAGCACTGAGCACCCAGCACCCCGAGCACTGAGCACCCAGCACCCAGAGCACTGAGCACCCTGAGTACTGAGCACTGAGCACCCTGAGCACTGAGCACAGAGCACCCTGAGTACTGAGCACTGAGCACCCTGAGCACTGAGCACCCTGCTCCCTGAGTACTGAGCACCCAGCACCCTGAGCACTGAGGACCGAGCACACTGAGTACTAAGCACCCAGCACCCTGAGTACTGAGCACCCAGCACCCTGAGCACTGAGCACCCAGCACGCTGAGTACTGAGCACTGAGCACCCTGAGTACTGAGCACCGAGCACCCTGAGCACTGAGCACCCAGCACGCTGAGTACTGAGCACTGAGCACCCTGAGTACTGATCACCCAGCACCCTGAGTTCTGAGCACCCAGCACCCTGAGCAGTTAGCACCCAGCAAAACGAGTACTGAGCACCCAGCACCCTGAGTACTGAGAACCCAGCACGCTGAGTACTGAGCACCGAGCACCCTGAGCACTGAGCACCCAGCACGCTGAGTACTGAGCACTGAGCACCCTGAGTACTGAGCACCGAGCACCCTGAGCACTGAGCACCCAGCACGCTGAGTACTGAGCACTGAGCACCCTGAGTACTTGGCACCGAGCACCCTGAGCACTGAGCACCCAGCACGCTGAGTACTGAGCACTGAGCAACCTGAGTACTGAGCACCCAGCACCCCGAGCACTGAGCACCCAGCACCCTGAGTACTGAGCACCGAGCACCCTGAGTACTGAGCATCCAGCACCCTGAGTACTGAGCACCCAGCGTACTGAGCACTGAGCACCCAGCACCCTGAGTACTGAGCACCCAGCACCCTGAGCACTGAGCACCCAGCACCCTGAGTACTGAGCACTGAGCACCCCGAGTACTCAGCACCGAGCACCCCAAGCACTGAGCACCCAGCACCCTGAGCACCGAGCACCCTGAGTACTGAGCACTGAGCACCCTGAGTACTGAGCACTGAGCACCCTGAGTACTGAGCACCCAGCACCCTGAGTACTGAGCACCCAGCACCCTGAGCAATGAGAACCCTGAGTACTGAGCACCCAGCACCCTGAGTACTGAACACCCAGCACCCTGAGCACTGAACACACAGCACCCCGAGCACTGAGCACCCAGCACCCCGAGCACTGAGCACCCAGCAACCCGAGCACTGAGAACCCAGCACCATGTGTACTGAGCACCCAGCACCCTGAGTACTGAGCACCCAGAACCCCGAGCACTGAGTACCCAGCACCCTGAGCACTGAGCACCCAGCACCCTGAGCACTGTGCACCCATCACCCTGAGGACTGAGCACTGAGCACCCAGCACCCCGAGCACTGAGCACCCAGCGCCCTGAGCACTGAGCACCCAGCACCCTGAGCACTGAGCACCCAGCACCCCGAGCACTGAGCACCCAGCACCCTGAGTACTGAGCACTGAGCACCCAGCACCCCGAGCACTGAGCACCCAGCACCCTGAGCACTGAGCACCCAGCACCCGAGTACTGAGCACCCAGCACCCTGAGTACTGAGCACCCAGCACCCTGAGTACTGAGCGCCCAGCACCCTGAGCACTGAGCACCCAGCACCCCGAGCACTGAGTACCCAGCACCCTGAGTACTGAGCACTGAGCACCCAGCACCCCGAGCACTGAGCACCCAGCACCGTGAGCACTGAGCACCCAGCACCCCGAGCACTGAGCACCCAGCACCCTGAGTACTGAGCACTGAGCACCCAGCACCCCGAGCACTGAGCACCCAGCACCCTGAGCACAGAGCACCCAGCACCCGAGTACTGAGCACCCAGCACCCTGAGTACTGAGCACCCAGCACCCTGAGTACTGAGCACCCAGCACCCTGAGCACTGAGCACCCAGCACCCCGAGCACTGAGCACCCAGCACCCTGAGTACTGAGCACCCAGCACCCTGAGCACTGAGCACCCAGCACCCTGAGCACTGAGCACCCAGCACACTGAGCACTGAGCACCCAGCACCCTGAGTAGTGAGCACCCAACGTACTGAGCACCGAGCACCCCGAGCACTGAGCACCCAGCACCCTGAGTACTGAGCACCGATCACCCCGAGAACTGAGCACCCAGCACTCTGAGTACTGAGCTCCGAGCACCCCGAGCACTGAGCACCCAGCAACCGGAGTACTGAGCACCCAGCACCCTGAGTACTAAGCACCGAGCACCCTGAGTACTGAGCACCCAGTACCCTGAGCACTGAACACACAGCAGCCTGAGTACTGAGCACCCCGAGCACTGAGCACCCAGCACCCTGAGCACTGAGTACCCAGCTCCCTGAGTACTGAGCACCCAGCACCCTGAGTACTGAACACCCAGCACCCTGAGCACTGAGCACTGAGCACCCTGAGCACTGAGTACTGAGCACTGAGCACCCTGAGCACTGAGCACGCAGCACCCCGAGTACTGAGCCCCCAGCACCACGAGCACTGAGCACCCAGCGCCCCGAGCACTGAGCACCCAGTACCCCGAGCACTGAGCACTGAGCACCCTGAGCACTGAGCACACAGCACCCCGAGTACTGAGCACCCAGCACCCTGAGTACTTAGCACCCAGCACCCTGAGCACTGAGCACCGACCACCCTGAGCACTGAGCACCCAGCACCCTGAGGAATGAGCACCCAGCACCCCGAGCACTGAGCACCCAGCACCCTGAGCACTGAGCACACTGAGCACTGAGCACCCAGCACCCTGAGTACTGAGCACCCAGCACCCCGAGCACTGAGCACCCAGCACCCTGAGTACTTAGCACCCAGCACCCTGAGCACTGAGCACCGACCACCCTGAGCACTGAGCACCCAGCACCCTGAGGAATGAGCACCCAGCACCCCGAGCACTGAGCACCCAGCACCCTGAGCACTGAGCACCCTGAGTACTGAGCACTGAGCACCCTGAGTACTGAGCACTGAGCACCCTGAGTACTGAGCACCCAGCAGCCAGAGCACTGAGCACCGAGCACCCTGAGCACTGAGCACCCAGCAACCTGAGCACTGAGCACCCAGCACCCCGAGCAGTGAGCACCCAGCACCTTGAGCACTGAGCACCCTGAGTACTGAGCACTGAGCTCCCTGAGTACTGAGCACGGAGCACCCGAGTACTGAGCACCCAGCACCCTGAGTACTGAGCACCCAGAACCCTGAGCAATGAGCACCCTGAGTACTGAGCACCCAGCACCCTGAGCACTGAGCACCGAGCACCCCGAGCACTGAGCACCCAGCACCCTGAGTACTGAGCACCCAGCACCCTGAGCAATGAGCACCCTGAGTACTGAGCACCCAGCACCCTGAGCAATGAGCACCCTGAGTACTGAGCACCCAGCACTCTGAGTACTAAGCACCGAGCACCCTCAGTACTGAGCACCCAGTACCCTGAGCACTGAACACACAGCACCCTGAGTACTGAGCACCCTGAGCACTGAGGACCCAGCACCCTGAGTACTGTGCATCCAGCACCCCGAGCACTGAGCACCCAGCACCCTGAGTACTGAGCATCCAGCACCCCGAGCACTGAGCACCCAGCACCCTGAGTACTGAGTACTGAGCACCCATCACCCAGAGCACTGAGCACCCAGCACCCTGTGTACTGAGCACTGAGTACCCAGCACCCCGAGCACTGAGCACCCAGCACCCTGAGCACTGAGCACCCTGAGTACTGAGCACCCAGCACCCTGAGCACTGAGCACCCAGCACCCCGAGCACTGAGCACCCAGCACCCAGAGCACTGAGCACCCTGAGTACTGAGCACTGAGCACCCTGAGCACTGAGCACAGAGCACCCTGAGTACTGAGCACTGAGCACCCTGAGCACTGAGCACCCTGCTCCCTGAGTACTGAGCACCCAGCACCCTGAGCACTGAGGACCGAGCACACTGAGTCCTAAGCACCCAGCACCCTGAGTACTGAGCACCCAGCACCCTGAGCACTGAGCACCCAGCACGCTGAGTACTGAGCACTGAGCACCCTGAGTACTGAGCACCGAGCACCCTGAGCACTGAGCACCCAGCACGCTGAGTACTGAGCACTGAGCACCCTGAGTACTGAGCACCCAGCACCCTGAGTTCTAAGCACCCAGCACCCTGAGCACTTAGCACCCAGCAAAACGAGTACTGAGCACCCAGCACCCTGAGTACTGAGAACCCAGCACGCTGAGTACTGAGCACTGAGCACCCTGAGTACTGAGCACCGAGCACCCTGAGCACTGAGCACCCAGCACGCTGAGTACTGAGCACTGAGCACCCTAAGTACTGAGCACCGAGCACCCTGAGCACTGAGCACCCAGCACGCTGAGTACTGAGCACTGAGCACCCTGAGTACTGAGCACCGAGCACCCTGAGCACTGAGCACCCAGCACGCTGAGTACTGAGCACTGAGCACCCTGAGTACTTGGCATCGAGCACCCTGAGCACTGAGCACCCAGCACGCTGAGTACTGAGCACTGAGCACCCTGAGTACTGAGCACCCAGCACCCCGAGCACTGAGCACCCAGCACCCTGAGTACTGAGCACCGAGCACCCTGAGTACTGAGCACCCATCACCCTGAGTACTGAGCACCCAGCGTACTGAGCACTGAGCACCCAGCACCCTGAGTACTGAGCACCCAGCACCCTGAGCACTGAGCACCCAGCACCCTGAGTACTGAGCACTGAGCACCCCGAGTACTCAGCACCGAGCACCCCAAGCACTGAGCACCCAGCACCCCGAGCACCGAGCACCCTGAGTACTGAGCACCGAGCACCCTGAGTACTGAGCACCCAGTACCCTGAGCACTGAACACACAGCAGCCTGAGTACTGAGCACCCCGAGCACTGAGCACCCAGCACCCTGAGCACTGAGTACCCAGCTCCCTGAGTACTGAGCACCCAGCACCCTGAGTACTGAACACCCAGCACCCTGAGCACTGAGCACTGAGCACCCTGAGCACTGAGTACTGAGCACTGAGCACCCTGAGCACTGAGCACGCAGCACCCCGAGTACTGAGCCCCCAGCACCACGAGCACTGAGCACCCAGCGCCCCGAGCACTGAGCACCCAGTACCCCGAGCACTGAGCACTGAGCACCCTGAGCACTGAGCACACAGCACCCCGAGTACTGAGCACCCAGCACCCTGAGTACTTAGCACCCAGCACCCTGAGCACTGAGCACCGACCACCCTGAGCACTGAGCACCCAGCACCCTGAGGAATGAGCACCCAGCACCCCGAGCACTGAGCACCCAGCACCCTGAGCACTGAGCACCCTGAGCACTGAGCACCCAGCACCCTGAGTACTGAGCACCCAGCACCCCGAGCACTGAGCACCCAGCACCCTGAGTACTTAGCACCCAGCACCCTGAGCACTGAGCACCGACCACCCTGAGCACTGAGCACCCAGCACCCTGAGGAATGAGCACCCAGCACCCCGAGCACTGAGCACCCAGCACCCTGAGCACTGAGCACCCTGAGTACTGAGCACTGAGCACCCTGAGTACTGAGCACTGAGCACCCTGAGTACTGAGCACCCAGCAGCCAGAGCACTGAGCACCGAGCACCCTGAGCACTGAGCACCCAGCAACCTGAGCACTGAGCACCCAGCACCCCGAGCAGTGAGCACCCAGCACCTTGAGCACTGAGCACCCTGAGTACTGAGCACTGAGCTCCCTGAGTACTGAGCACGGAGCACCCGAGTACTGAGCACCCAGCACCCTGAGTACTGAGCACCCAGAACCCTGAGCAATGAGCACCCTGAGTACTGAGCACCCAGCACCCTGAGCACTGAGCACCGAGCACCCCGAGCACTGAGCACCCAGCACCCTGAGTACTGAGCACCCAGCACCCTGAGCAATGAGCACCCTGAGTACTGAGCACCCAGCACCCTGAGCAATGAGCACCCTGAGTACTGAGCACCCAGCACTCTGAGTACTAAGCACCGAGCACCCTCAGTACTGAGCACCCAGTACCCTGAGCACTGAACACACAGCACCCTGAGTACTGAGCACCCTGAGCACTGAGGACCCAGCACCCTGAGTACTGTGCATCCAGCACCCCGAGCACTGAGCACCCAGCACCCTGAGTACTGAGCATCCAGCACCCCGAGCACTGAGCACCCAGCACCCTGAGTACTGAGTACTGAGCACCCATCACCCAGAGCACTGAGCACCCAGCACCCTGTGTACTGAGCACTGAGTACCCAGCACCCCGAGCACTGAGCACCCAGCACCCTGAGCACTGAGCACCCTGAGTACTGAGCACCCAGCACCCTGAGCACTGAGCACCCAGCACCCCGAGCACTGAGCACCCAGCACCCAGAGCACTGAGCACCCTGAGTACTGAGCACTGAGCACCCTGAGCACTGAGCACAGAGCACCCTGAGTACTGAGCACTGAGCACCCTGAGCACTGAGCACCCTGCTCCCTGAGTACTGAGCACCCAGCACCCTGAGCACTGAGGACCGAGCACACTGAGTCCTAAGCACCCAGCACCCTGAGTACTGAGCACCCAGCACCCTGAGCACTGAGCACCCAGCACGCTGAGTACTGAGCACTGAGCACCCTGAGTACTGAGCACCGAGCACCCTGAGCACTGAGCACCCAGCACGCTGAGTACTGAGCACTGAGCACCCTGAGTACTGAGCACCCAGCACCCTGAGTTCTGAGCACCCAGCACCCTGAGCACTTAGCACCCAGCAAAACGAGTACTGAGCACCCAGCACCCTGAGTACTGAGAACCCAGCACGCTGAGTACTGAGCACTGAGCACCCTGAGTACTGAGCACCGAGCACCCTGAGCACTGAGCACCCAGCACGCTGAGTACTGAGCACTGAGCACCCTAAGTACTGAGCACCGAGCACCCTGAGCACTGAGCACCCAGCACGCTGAGTACTGAGCACTGAGCACCCTGAGTACTGAGCACCGAGCACCCTGAGCACTGAGCACCCAGCACGCTGAGTACTGAGCACTGAGCACCCTGAGTACTTGGCATCGAGCACCCTGAGCACTGAGCACCCTGCTCCCTGAGTACTGAGCACCCAGCACCCTGAGCACTGAGGACCGAGCACACTGAGTACTAAGCACCCAGCACCCTGAGTACTGAGCACCCAGCACCCTGAGCACTGAGCACCCAGCACGCTGAGTACTGAGCACTGAGCACCCTGAGTACTGAGCACCGAGCACCCTGAGCACTGAGCACCCAGCACGCTGAGTACTGAGCACTGAGCACCCTGAGTACTGATCACCCAGCACCCTGAGTTCTGAGCACCCAGCACCCTGAGCAGTTAGCACCCAGCAAAACGAGTACTGAGCACCCAGCACCCTGAGTACTGAGAACCCAGCACGCTGAGTACTGAGCACCGAGCACCCTGAGCACTGAGCACCCAGCACGCTGAGTACTGAGCACTGAGCACCCTGAGTACTGAGCACCGAGCACCCTGAGCACTGAGCACCCAGCACGCTGAGTACTGAGCACTGAGCACCCTGAGTACTTGGCACCGAGCACCCTGAGCACTGAGCACCCAGCACGCTGAGTACTGAGCACTGAGCAACCTGAGTACTGAGCACCCAGCACCCCGAGCACTGAGCACCCAGCACCCTGAGTACTGAGCACCGAGCACCCTGAGTACTGAGCATCCAGCACCCTGAGTACTGAGCACCCAGCGTACTGAGCACTGAGCACCCAGCACCCTGAGTACTGAGCACCCAGCACCCTGAGCACTGAGCACCCAGCACCCTGAGTACTGAGCACTGAGCACCCCGAGTACTCAGCACCGAGCACCCCAAGCACTGAGCACCCAGCACCCTGAGCACCGAGCACCCTGAGTACTGAGCACTGAGCACCCTGAGTACTGAGCACTGAGCACCCTGAGTACTGAGCACCCAGCACCCTGAGTACTGAGCACCCAGCACCCTGAGCAATGAGAACCCTGAGTACTGAGCACCCAGCACCCTGAGTACTGAACACCCAGCACCCTGAGCACTGAACACACAGCACCCCGAGCACTGAGCACCCAGCACCCCGAGCACTGAGCACCCAGCAACCCGAGCACTGAGAACCCAGCACCATGTGTACTGAGCACCCAGCACCCTGAGTACTGAGCACCCAGAACCCCGAGCACTGAGTACCCAGCACCCTGAGCACTGAGCACCCAGCACCCTGAGCACTGTGCACCCATCACCCTGAGGACTGAGCACTGAGCACCCAGCACCCCGAGCACTGAGCACCCAGCGCCCTGAGCACTGAGCACCCAGCACCCTGAGCACTGAGCACCCAGCACCCCGAGCACTGAGCACCCAGCACCCTGAGTACTGAGCACTGAGCACCCAGCACCCCGAGCACTGAGCACCCAGCACCCTGAGCACTGAGCACCCAGCACCCGAGTACTGAGCACCCAGCACCCTGAGTACTGAGCACCCAGCACCCTGAGTACTGAGCGCCCAGCACCCTGAGCACTGAGCACCCAGCACCCCGAGCACTGAGTACCCAGCACCCTGAGTACTGAGCACTGAGCACCCAGCACCCCGAGCACTGAGCACCCAGCACCGTGAGCACTGAGCACCCAGCACCCCGAGCACTGAGCACCCAGCACCCTGAGTACTGAGCACTGAGCACCCAGCACCCCGAGCACTGAGCACCCAGCACCCTGAGCACAGAGCACCCAGCACCCGAGTACTGAGCACCCAGCACCCTGAGTACTGAGCACCCAGCACCCTGAGTACTGAGCACCCAGCACCCTGAGCACTGAGCACCCAGCACCCCGAGCACTGAGCACCCAGCACCCTGAGTACTGAGCACCCAGCACCCTGAGCACTGAGCACCCAGCACCCTGAGCACTGAGCACCCAGCACACTGAGCACTGAGCACCCAGCACCCTGAGTAGTGAGCACCCAACGTACTGAGCACCGAGCACCCCGAGCACTGAGCACCCAGCACCCTGAGTACTGAGCACCGATCACCCCGAGAACTGAGCACCCAGCACTCTGAGTACTGAGCTCCGAGCACCCCGAGCACTGAGCACCCAGCAACCGGAGTACTGAGCACCCAGCACCCTGAGTACTAAGCACCGAGCACCCTGAGTACTGAGCACCCAGTACCCTGAGCACTGAACACACAGCAGCCTGAGTACTGAGCACCCCGAGCACTGAGCACCCAGCACCCTGAGCACTGAGTACCCAGCTCCCTGAGTACTGAGCACCCAGCACCCTGAGTACTGAACACCCAGCACCCTGAGCACTGAGCACTGAGCACCCTGAGCACTGAGTACTGAGCACTGAGCACCCTGAGCACTGAGCACGCAGCACCCCGAGTACTGAGCCCCCAGCACCACGAGCACTGAGCACCCAGCGCCCCGAGCACTGAGCACCCAGTACCCCGAGCACTGAGCACTGAGCACCCTGAGCACTGAGCACACAGCACCCCGAGTACTGAGCACCCAGCACCCTGAGTACTTAGCACCCAGCACCCTGAGCACTGAGCACCGACCACCCTGAGCACTGAGCACCCAGCACCCTGAGGAATGAGCACCCAGCACCCCGAGCACTGAGCACCCAGCACCCTGAGCACTGAGCACACTGAGCACTGAGCACCCAGCACCCTGAGTACTGAGCACCCAGCACCCCGAGCACTGAGCACCCAGCACCCTGAGTACTTAGCACCCAGCACCCTGAGCACTGAGCACCGACCACCCTGAGCACTGAGCACCCAGCACCCTGAGGAATGAGCACCCAGCACCCCGAGCACTGAGCACCCAGCACCCTGAGCACTGAGCACCCTGAGTACTGAGCACTGAGCACCCTGAGTACTGAGCACTGAGCACCCTGAGTACTGAGCACCCAGCAGCCAGAGCACTGAGCACCGAGCACCCTGAGCACTGAGCACCCAGCAACCTGAGCACTGAGCACCCAGCACCCCGAGCAGTGAGCACCCAGCACCTTGAGCACTGAGCACCCTGAGTACTGAGCACTGAGCTCCCTGAGTACTGAGCACGGAGCACCCGAGTACTGAGCACCCAGCACCCTGAGTACTGAGCACCCAGAACCCTGAGCAATGAGCACCCTGAGTACTGAGCACCCAGCACCCTGAGCACTGAGCACCGAGCACCCCGAGCACTGAGCACCCAGCACCCTGAGTACTGAGCACCCAGCACCCTGAGCAATGAGCACCCTGAGTACTGAGCACCCAGCACCCTGAGCAATGAGCACCCTGAGTACTGAGCACCCAGCACTCTGAGTACTAAGCACCGAGCACCCTCAGTACTGAGCACCCAGTACCCTGAGCACTGAACACACAGCACCCTGAGTACTGAGCACCCTGAGCACTGAGGACCCAGCACCCTGAGTACTGTGCATCCAGCACCCCGAGCACTGAGCACCCAGCACCCTGAGTACTGAGCATCCAGCACCCCGAGCACTGAGCACCCAGCACCCTGAGTACTGAGTACTGAGCACCCATCACCCAGAGCACTGAGCACCCAGCACCCTGTGTACTGAGCACTGAGTACCCAGCACCCCGAGCACTGAGCACCCAGCACCCTGAGCACTGAGCACCCTGAGTACTGAGCACCCAGCACCCTGAGCACTGAGCACCCAGCACCCCGAGCACTGAGCACCCAGCACCCAGAGCACTGAGCACCCTGAGTACTGAGCACTGAGCACCCTGAGCACTGAGCACAGAGCACCCTGAGTACTGAGCACTGAGCACCCTGAGCACTGAGCACCCTGCTCCCTGAGTACTGAGCACCCAGCACCCTGAGCACTGAGGACCGAGCACACTGAGTCCTAAGCACCCAGCACCCTGAGTACTGAGCACCCAGCACCCTGAGCACTGAGCACCCAGCACGCTGAGTACTGAGCACTGAGCACCCTGAGTACTGAGCACCGAGCACCCTGAGCACTGAGCACCCAGCACGCTGAGTACTGAGCACTGAGCACCCTGAGTACTGAGCACCCAGCACCCTGAGTTCTAAGCACCCAGCACCCTGAGCACTTAGCACCCAGCAAAACGAGTACTGAGCACCCAGCACCCTGAGTACTGAGAACCCAGCACGCTGAGTACTGAGCACTGAGCACCCTGAGTACTGAGCACCGAGCACCCTGAGCACTGAGCACCCAGCACGCTGAGTACTGAGCACTGAGCACCCTAAGTACTGAGCACCGAGCACCCTGAGCACTGAGCACCCAGCACGCTGAGTACTGAGCACTGAGCACCCTGAGTACTGAGCACCGAGCACCCTGAGCACTGAGCACCCAGCACGCTGAGTACTGAGCACTGAGCACCCTGAGTACTTGGCATCGAGCACCCTGAGCACTGAGCACCCAGCACGCTGAGTACTGAGCACTGAGCACCCTGAGTACTGAGCACCCAGCACCCCGAGCACTGAGCACCCAGCACCCTGAGTACTGAGCACCGAGCACCCTGAGTACTGAGCACCCATCACCCTGAGTACTGAGCACCCAGCGTACTGAGCACTGAGCACCCAGCACCCTGAGTACTGAGCACCCAGCACCCTGAGCACTGAGCACCCAGCACCCTGAGTACTGAGCACTGAGCACCCCGAGTACTCAGCACCGAGCACCCCAAGCACTGAGCACCCAGCACCCCGAGCACCGAGCACCCTGAGTACTGAGCACCGAGCACCCTGAGTACTGAGCACCCAGTACCCTGAGCACTGAACACACAGCAGCCTGAGTACTGAGCACCCCGAGCACTGAGCACCCAGCACCCTGAGCACTGAGTACCCAGCTCCCTGAGTACTGAGCACCCAGCACCCTGAGTACTGAACACCCAGCACCCTGAGCACTGAGCACTGAGCACCCTGAGCACTGAGTACTGAGCACTGAGCACCCTGAGCACTGAGCACGCAGCACCCCGAGTACTGAGCCCCCAGCACCACGAGCACTGAGCACCCAGCGCCCCGAGCACTGAGCACCCAGTACCCCGAGCACTGAGCACTGAGCACCCTGAGCACTGAGCACACAGCACCCCGAGTACTGAGCACCCAGCACCCTGAGTACTTAGCACCCAGCACCCTGAGCACTGAGCACCGACCACCCTGAGCACTGAGCACCCAGCACCCTGAGGAATGAGCACCCAGCACCCCGAGCACTGAGCACCCAGCACCCTGAGCACTGAGCACCCTGAGCACTGAGCACCCAGCACCCTGAGTACTGAGCACCCAGCACCCCGAGCACTGAGCACCCAGCACCCTGAGTACTTAGCACCCAGCACCCTGAGCACTGAGCACCGACCACCCTGAGCACTGAGCACCCAGCACCCTGAGGAATGAGCACCCAGCACCCCGAGCACTGAGCACCCAGCACCCTGAGCACTGAGCACCCTGAGTACTGAGCACTGAGCACCCTGAGTACTGAGCACTGAGCACCCTGAGTACTGAGCACCCAGCAGCCAGAGCACTGAGCACCGAGCACCCTGAGCACTGAGCACCCAGCAACCTGAGCACTGAGCACCCAGCACCCCGAGCAGTGAGCACCCAGCACCTTGAGCACTGAGCACCCTGAGTACTGAGCACTGAGCTCCCTGAGTACTGAGCACGGAGCACCCGAGTACTGAGCACCCAGCACCCTGAGTACTGAGCACCCAGAACCCTGAGCAATGAGCACCCTGAGTACTGAGCACCCAGCACCCTGAGCACTGAGCACCGAGCACCCCGAGCACTGAGCACCCAGCACCCTGAGTACTGAGCACCCAGCACCCTGAGCAATGAGCACCCTGAGTACTGAGCACCCAGCACCCTGAGCAATGAGCACCCTGAGTACTGAGCACCCAGCACTCTGAGTACTAAGCACCGAGCACCCTCAGTACTGAGCACCCAGTACCCTGAGCACTGAACACACAGCACCCTGAGTACTGAGCACCCTGAGCACTGAGGACCCAGCACCCTGAGTACTGTGCATCCAGCACCCCGAGCACTGAGCACCCAGCACCCTGAGTACTGAGCATCCAGCACCCCGAGCACTGAGCACCCAGCACCCTGAGTACTGAGTACTGAGCACCCATCACCCAGAGCACTGAGCACCCAGCACCCTGTGTACTGAGCACTGAGTACCCAGCACCCCGAGCACTGAGCACCCAGCACCCTGAGCACTGAGCACCCTGAGTACTGAGCACCCAGCACCCTGAGCACTGAGCACCCAGCACCCCGAGCACTGAGCACCCAGCACCCAGAGCACTGAGCACCCTGAGTACTGAGCACTGAGCACCCTGAGCACTGAGCACAGAGCACCCTGAGTACTGAGCACTGAGCACCCTGAGCACTGAGCACCCTGCTCCCTGAGTACTGAGCACCCAGCACCCTGAGCACTGAGGACCGAGCACACTGAGTCCTAAGCACCCAGCACCCTGAGTACTGAGCACCCAGCACCCTGAGCACTGAGCACCCAGCACGCTGAGTACTGAGCACTGAGCACCCTGAGTACTGAGCACCGAGCACCCTGAGCACTGAGCACCCAGCACGCTGAGTACTGAGCACTGAGCACCCTGAGTACTGAGCACCCAGCACCCTGAGTTCTGAGCACCCAGCACCCTGAGCACTTAGCACCCAGCAAAACGAGTACTGAGCACCCAGCACCCTGAGTACTGAGAACCCAGCACGCTGAGTACTGAGCACTGAGCACCCTGAGTACTGAGCACCGAGCACCCTGAGCACTGAGCACCCAGCACGCTGAGTACTGAGCACTGAGCACCCTAAGTACTGAGCACCGAGCACCCTGAGCACTGAGCACCCAGCACGCTGAGTACTGAGCACTGAGCACCCTGAGTACTGAGCACCGAGCACCCTGAGCACTGAGCACCCAGCACGCTGAGTACTGAGCACTGAGCACCCTGAGTACTTGGCATCGAGCACCCTGAGCACTGAGCACCCAGCACGCTGAGTACTGAGCACTGAGCACCCTGAGTACTGAGCACCCAGCACCCCGAGCACTGAGCACCCAGCACCCTGAGTACTGAGCACCGAGCACCCTGAGTACTGAGCACCCATCACCCTGAGTACTGAGCACCCAGCGTACTGAGCACTGAGCACCCAGCACCCTGAGTACTGAGCACCCAGCACCCTGAGCACTGAGCACCCAGCACCCTGAGTACTGAGCACTGAGCACCCCGAGTACTCAGCACCGAGCACCCCAAGCACTGAGCACCCAGCACCCCGAGCACCGAGCACCCTGAGTACTGAGCACCCAGCATCCTGAGCACTGAGCACCCAGCACCCTGAGCACTGAGCACCCAGCACCCTGAGCACTGAGCACCCATCACCCTGAGTACTGAGCACCGAGCACCCCGAGCACTGAGCACCCAGCACCCTGAGCACCGAGCACCATGAGTACTGAGCACTGAGCACCCTGAGTACTGAGCACTGAGCACCCTGAGTACTGAGCACCCAGCACCCTGAGTACTGAGCACCCAGCACCCTGAGCAATGAGAACCCTGAGTACTGAGCACCCAGCACCCTGAGTACTGAACACCCAGCACCCTGAGCACTGAACACACAGCAACCCGAGCACTGAGCACCCAGCACCCCGAGCACTGAGCACCCAGCAACCCGAGCACTGAGAACCCAGCACCTTGAGCACTGAGCACCCTGAGTACTGAGCACTGAGCTCCCTGAGTACTGAGCACTGAGCACCCGAGTACTGAGCACCCAGCACCCTGAGTACTGAGCACCCAGAACCCTAAGCAATGAGCACCCTGAGTACTGAGCACCCAGCACCCTGAGCACTGAGCACCGAGCACCCCGAGCACTGAGCACCCAGCACCCTGAGTACTGAGCACCCAGCACCCTGAGCAATGAGCACCCTGAGTACTGAGCACCCAGCACCCTGAGCAATGAGCACCCTGAGTACTGAGCACCCAGCACTCTGAGTACTAAGCACCGAGCACCCTCAGTACTGAGCACCCAGTACCCTGAGCACTGAACACACAGCACCCTGAGTACTGAGCACCCTGAGCACTGAGGACCCAGCACCCTGAGTACTGTGCATCCAGCACCCCGAGCACTGAGCACCCAGCACCCTGAGTACTGAGCATCCAGCAGCCCGAGCACTGAGCACCCAGCACCCTGAGTACTGAGTACTGAGCACCCATCACCCAGAGCACTGAGCACCCAGCACCCTGTGTACTGAGCACTGAGTACCCAGCACCCCGAGCACTGAGCACCCAGCACCCTGAGCACTGAGCACCCTGAGTACTGAGCACCCAGCACCCTGAGCACTGAGCACCCAGCACCCCGAGCACTGAGCACCCAGCACCCAGAGCACTGAGCACCCTGAGTACTGAGCACTGAGCACCCTGAGCACTGAGCACAGAGCACCCTGAGTACTGAGCACTGAGCACCCTGAGCACTGAGCACCCTGCTCCCTGAGTACTGAGCACCCAGCACCCTGAGCACTGAGGACCGAGCACACTGAGTACTAAGCACCCAGCACCCTGAGTACTGAGCACCCAGCACCCTGAGCACTGAGCACCCAGCACGCTGAGTACTGAGCACTGAGCACCCTGAGTACTGAGCACCGAGCACCCTGAGCACTGAGCACCCAGCACGCTGAGTACTGAGCACTGAGCACCCTGAGTACTGATCACCCAGCACCCTGAGTTCTGAGCACCCAGCACCCTGAGCACTTAGCACCCAGCAAAACGAGTACTGAGCACCCAGCACCCTGAGTACTGAGAACCCAGCACGCTGAGTACTGAGCACTGAGCACCCTGAGTACTGAGCACCGAGCACCCTGAGCACTGAGCACCCAGCACGCTGAGTACTGAGCACTGAGCACCCTGAGTACTGAGCACCGAGCACCCTGAGCACTGAGCACCCAGCACGCTGAGTACTGAGCACTGAGCACCCTGAGTACTTGGCACCGAGCACCCTGAGCACTGAGCACCCAGCACGCTGAGTACTGAGCACTGAGCAACCTGAGTACTGAGCACCCAGCACCCCGAGCACTGAGCACCCAGCACCCTGAGTACTGAGCACCGAGCACCCTGAGTACTGAGCACCCAGCACCCTGAGTACTGAGCACCCAGCGTACTGAGCACTGAGCACCCAGCACCCTGAGTACTGAGCACCCAGCACCCTGAGCACTGAGCACCCAGCACCCTGAGTACTGAGCACTGAGCACCCCGAGTACTCAGCACCGAGCACCCCAAGCACTGATCACCCAGCACCCTGAGCACCGAGCACCCTGAGTACTGAGCACTGAGCACCCTGAGTACTGAGCACTGAGCACCCTGAGTACTGAGCACCCAGCACCCTGAGTACTGAGCACCCAGCACCCTGAGCAATGAGAACCCTGAGTACTGAGCACCCAGCACCCTGAGTACTGAACACCCAGCACCCTGAGCACTGAACACACAGCACCCCGAGCACTGAGCACCCAGCACCCCGAGCACTGAGCACCCAGCAACCCGAGCACTGAGAACCCAGCACCATGTGTACTGAGCACCCAGCACCCTGAGTACTGAGCACCCAGCACCCCGAGCACTGAGTACCCAGCACCCTGAGCACTGAGCACCCAGCACCCTGAGCACTGTGCACCCATCACCCTGAGGACTGAGCACTGAGCACCCAGCACCCCGAGCACTGAGCACCCAGCGCCCTGAGCACTGAGCACCCAGCACCCTGAGCACTGAGCACCCAGCACCACGAGCACTGAGCACCCAGCACCCTGAGTACTGAGCACTGAGCACCCAGCACCCCGAGCACTGAGCACCCAGCACCCTGAGCACTGAGCACCCAGCACCCGAGTACTGAGCACCCAGCACCCTGAGTACTGAGCACCCAGCACCCTGAGTACTGAGCGCCCAGCACCCTGAGCACTGAGCACCCAGCAACCCGAGCACTGAGTACCCAGCACCCTGAGTACTGAGCACTGAGCACCCAGCACCCCGAGCACTGAGCACCCAGCACCCTGAGCACTGAGCACCCAGCACCCCGAGCACTGAGCACCCAGCACCCTGAGTACTGAGCACTGAGCACCCAGCACCCCGAGCACTGAGCACCCAGCACCCTGAGCACAGAGCACCCAGCACCCGAGTACTGAGCACCCAGCACCCTGAGTACTGAGCACCCAGCACCCTGAGTACTGAGCACCCAGCACCCTGAGCACTGAGCACCCAGCACCCCGAGCACTGAGCACCCAGCACCCTGAGTACTGAGCACCCAGCACCCTGAGCACTGAGCACCCAGCACCCTGAGCACTGAGCACCCAGCACACTGAGCACTGAGCACCCAGCACCCTGAGTAGTGAGCACCCAACGTACTGAGCACCGAGCACCCCGAGCACTGAGCACCCAGCACCCTGAGTACTGAGCACCGATCACCCCGTGAACTGAGCACCCAGCACTCTGAGTACTGAGCTCCGAGCACCCCGAGCACTGAGCACCCAGCAACCGGAGTACTGAGCACCCAGCACCCTGAGTACTAAGCACCGAGCACCCTGAGTACTGAGCACCCAGTACCCTGAGCACTGAACACACAGCAGCCTGAGTACTGAGCACCCCGAGCACTGAGCACCCAGCACCCTGAGCACTGAGTACCCAGCTCCCTGAGTACTGAGCACCCAGCACCCTGAGTACTGAACACCCAGCACCCTGAGCACTGAGCACTGAGCACCCTGAGCACTGAGTACTGAGCACTGAGCACCCTGAGCACTGAGCACGCAGCACCCCGAGTACTGAGCCCCCAGCACCACGAGCACTGAGCACCCAGCGCCCCGAGCACTGAGCACCCAGTACCCCGAGCACTGAGCACTGAGCACCCTGAGCACTGAGCACACAGCACCCCGAGTACTGAGCACCCAGCACCCTGAGTACTTAGCACCCAGCACCCTGAGCACTGAGCACCGACCACCCTGAGCACTGAGCACCCAGCACCCTGAGGAATGAGCACCCAGCACCCCGAGCACTGAGCACCCAGCACCCTGAGCACTGAGCACCCTGAGCACTGAGCACCCAGCACCCTGAGTACTGAGCACCCAGCACCCCGAGCACTGAGCACCCAGCACCCTGAGTACTTAGCACCCAGCACCCTGAGCACTGAGCACCGACCACCCTGAGCACTGAGCACCCAGCACCCTGAGGAATGAGCACCCAGCACCCCGAGCACTGAGCACCCAGCACCCTGAGCACTGAGCAACCTGAGTACTGAGCACTGAGCACCCTGAGTACTGAGCACTGAGCACCCTGAGTACTGAGCACCCAGCAGCCAGAGCACTGAGCACCGAGCACCCTGAGCACTGAGCACCCAGCAACCTGAGCACTGAGCACCCAGCACCCCGAGCAGTGAGCACCCAGCACCTTGAGCACTGAGCACCCTGAGTACTGAGCACTGAGCTCCCTGAGTACTGAGCACGGAGCACCCGAGTACTGAGCACCCAGCACCCTGAGTACTGAGCACCCAGAACCCTGAGCAATGAGCACCCTGAGTACTGAGCACCCAGCACCCTGAGCACTGAGCACCGAGCACCCCGAGCACTGAGCACCCAGCACCCTGAGTACTGAGCACCCAGCACCCTGAGCAATGAGCACCCTGAGTACTGAGCACCCAGCACCCTGAGCAATGAGCACCCTGAGTACTGAGCACCCAGCACTCTGAGTACTAAGCACCGAGCACCCTCAGTACTGAGCACCCAGTACCCTGAGCACTGAACACACAGCACCCTGAGTACTGAGCACCCTGAGCACTGAGGACCCAGCACCCTGAGTACTGTGCATCCAGCACCCCGAGCACTGAGCACCCAGCACCCTGAGTACTGAGCATCCAGCACCCCGAGCACTGAGCACCCAGCACCCTGAGTACTGAGTACTGAGCACCCATCACCCAGAGCACTGAGCACCCAGCACCCTGTGTACTGAGCACTGAGTACCCAGCACCCCGAGCACTGAGCACTCAGCACCCTGAGCACTGAGCACCCTGAGTACTGAGCACCCAGCACCCTGAGCACTGAGCACCCAGCACCCCGAGCACTGAGCACCCAGCACCCAGAGCACTGAGCACCCTGAGTACTGAGCACTGAGCACCCTGAGCACTGAGCACAGAGCACCCTGAGTACTGAGCACTGAGCACCCTGAGCACTGAGCACCCTGCTCCCTGAGTACTGAGCACCCAGCACCCTGAGCACTGAGGACCGAGCACACTGAGTCCTAAGCACCCAGCACCCTGAGTACTGAGCACCCAGCACCCTGAGCACTGAGCACCCAGCACGCTGAGTACTGAGCACTGAGCACCCTGAGTACTGAGCACCGAGCACCCTGAGCACTGAGCACCCAGCACGCTGAGTACTGAGCACTGAGCACCCTGAGTACTGAGCACCCAGCACCCTGAGTTCTGAGCACCCAGCACCCTGAGCACTTAGCACCCAGCAAAACGAGTACTGAGCACCCAGCACCCTGAGTACTGAGAACCCAGCACGCTGAGTACTGAGCACTGAGCACCCTGAGTACTGAGCACCGAGCACCCTGAGCACTGAGCACCCAGCACGCTGAGTACTGAGCACTGAGCACCCTAAGTACTGAGCACCGAGCACCCTGAGCACTGAGCACCCAGCACGCTGAGTACTGAGCACTGAGCACCCTGAGTACTGAGCACCGAGCACCCTGAGCACTGAGCACCCAGCACGCTGAGTACTGAGCACTGAGCACCCTGAGTACTTGGCATCGAGCACCCTGAGCACTGAGCACCCAGCACGCTGAGTACTGAGCACTGAGCACCCTGAGTACTGAGCACCCAGCACCCCGAGCACTGAGCACCCAGCACCCTGAGTACTGAGCACCGAGCACCCTGAGTACTGAGCACCCAGCACCCTGAGTACTGAGCACCCAGCGTACTGAGCACTGAGCACCCAGCACCCTGAGTACTGAGCACCCAGCACCCTGAGCACTGAGCACCCAGCACACTGAGTACTGAGCACTGAGCACCCCGAGTACTCAGCACCGAGCACCCCAAGCACTGAGCACCCAGCACCCCGAGCACCGAGCACCCTGAGTACTGAGCACCCAGCATCCTGAGCACTGAGCACCCAGCACCCTGAGCACTGAGCACCCAGCACCCTGAGCACTGAGCACCCATCACCCTGAGTACTGAGCACCGAGCACCCCGAGCACTGAGCACCCAGCACCCTGAGCACCGAGCACCATGAGTACTGAGCACTGAGCACCCTGAGTACTGAGCACTGAGCACCCTGAGTACTGAGCACCCAGCACCCTGAGTACTGAGCACCCAGCACCCTGAGCAATGAGAACCCTGAGTACTGAGCACCCAGCACCCTGAGTACTGAACACCCAGCACCCTGAGCACTGAACACACAGCACCCCGAGCACTGAGCACCCAGCACCCCGAGCACTGAGCACCCAGCAACCCGAGCACTGAGAACCCAGCACCATGTGTACTGAGCACCCAGCACCCTGAGTACTGAGCACCCAGCACCCCGAGCACTGAGTACCCAGCACCCTGAGCACTGAGCACCCAGCACCCTGAGCACTGTGCACCCATCACCCTGAGGACTGAGCACTGAGCACCCAGCACCCCGAGCACTGAGCACCCAGCGCCCTGAGCACTGAGCACCCAGCACCCTGAGCACTGAGCACCCAGCACCCCGAGCACTGAGCACCCAGCACCCTGAGTACTGAGCACTGAGCACCCAGCACCCCGAGCACTGAGCACCCAGCACCCTGAGCACTGAGCACCCAGCACCCGAGTACTGAGCACCCAGCACCCTGAGTACTGAGCACCCAGCACCCTGAATACTGAGCACTGAGCACCCAGCACCCCGAGCACTGAGCACCCAGCACCCTGAGCACAGAGCACCCAGCACCCGAGTACTGAGCACCCAGCACCCTGAGTACTGAGCAACCAGCACCATGAGTACTGAGCACCCAGCACCCTGAGCACTGAGCACCCAGCACCCCGAGCACTGAGCACCCAGCACCCTGAGTACTGAGCACCCAGCACCCTGAGCACTGAGCACCCAGCACCCTGAGCACTGAGCACCCAGCACACTGAGCACTGAGCACCCAGCACCCTGAGTAGTGAGCACCCAACGTACTGAGCACCGAGCACCCCGAGCACTGAGCACCCAGCACCCTGAGTACTGAGCACCGATCACCCCGAGAACTGAGCACCCAGCACTCTGAGTACTGAGCTCCGAGCACCCCGAGCACTGAGCACCCAGCAACCGGAGTACTGAGCACCCAGCACCCTGAGTACTAAGCACCGAGCACCCTGAGTACTGAGCACCCAGTACCCTGAGCACTGAACACACAGCAGCCTGAGTACTGAGCACCCCGAGCACTGAGCACCCAGCACCCTGAGCACTGAGTACCCAGCTCCCTGAGTACTGAGCACCCAGCACCCTGAGTACTGAACACCCAGCACCCTGAGCACTGAGCACTGAGCACCCTGAGCACTGAGTACTGAGCACTGAGCACCCTGAGCACTGAGCACGCAGCACCCCGAGTACTGAGCACCCAGCACCACGAGCACTGAGCACCCAGCGCCCCGAGCACTGAGCACCCAGTACCCCGAGCACTGAGCACTGAGCACCCTGAGCACTGAGCACACAGCACCCCGAGTACTGATCATTGAGCACCCTGAGCACTGAGCACCCAGCACCCCGAGTACTGAGCACTGAGCACCCCGAGCACTGAGTACCCAGCACCGTGAGCACTGAGCACCCAGCACCCTGAGCACTGAGCACCCAGCACCCTGAGCACAGAGCACCCAGCACACTGAGTACTGAGCACTGAGCACCCAGCACCCCGAGCACTGAGCACCCAGCACCCTGAGTACAGAGCACCCAGTACCCTGAGCACTGAACACACAGCACCCTGAGTACTGAGCACCCTCAGCACTGAACACCCAGCACCCTGAGCACTGAGCACCCAGCACCCTGAGTACTGAGCACTGAGCTCCCTGAGTACTGAGCACTGCGCACCCTGACTACTGAGCACCCAGCACCCTGAGTACTGAGCACCCAGCACCCTGAGCAATGAGCACCCTGAGTACTGAGCACCGAGCACCCTGAGCACTGAGCACCGAGCACCCCGAGCACTGAGCACCCAGCACACTGAGTACTGAGCACCCAGCACCCTGAGGAATGAGCTTTCTGAGTACTGAGCACCCAGCACCCTGAGCAATGAGCACCCTGAGTACTGAGCACCCAGCACCCTGAGTACTAAGCACCGAGCACCCTCAGTACTGAGCACCCAGTACCCTGAGCACTGAACACTGCACCCTGAGTACTGAGCACCCCGAGCCCTGAGCACCCAGCACCCTGAGCACTGAGGACCCAGCACCCTGAGTACTGTGCATCCAGCACCCCGAGCACTGAGCACCCAGCACCCTGAGTACTGAGCATCTAGCACCCCGAGCACTGAGCACCCAGCACCCTGAGTACTGAGTACTGAGCACCCAGCACCCAGAGCACTGAGCACCCAGCACCCTGTGTACTGAGCACTGAGTACCCAGCACCCCGAGCACTGAGCACCCAGCACCCTGAGCTCTGAGCACCCTGAGCACTGAGCACCCAGCACCCCGAGCACTGAGCACCCAGCACCCAGAGCACTGAGCACTGAGCACCCTGAGTACTGAGCACTGAGCACCCTGATCACTGAGCACCGAGCACCCTGAGTACTGAGCACTGAGCACCCTGAGCACTGAGCACCCTGCTCCCTGAGTACTGAGCACCCAGCACCCTGAGCACTGAGGACCGAGCACCCTGAGTACTGAGCACCGATCACCCTGAGCACTGAGCACCCAGCACGCTGAGTACTGAGCACTGAGCACCCTGAGTACTGAGCACCCAGCACCCTCAGTTCTGAGCACCCAGCACCCTGAGCACTTAGCACCCAGCACAACGAGTACTGAGCACCCAGCACCCTGAGTACTGAGCACCCAGCACCCCGAGCGCTGAGCACCCAGCACGCTGAGTACTGAGCACTGAGCACCCTGAGTACTGAGCACCGAGCACCCTGAGCACTGAGCACCCAGCACGCTGAGTACTGAGCACTGAGCACCCTGAGTACTGAGCACCGAGCACCCTGAGCACTGAGCACCCAGCACGCTGAGTACTGAGCACTGAGCACCCTGAGTACTGAGCACCGAGCACCCTGAACACTGAGCACCCAGCACGCTGAGTACTGAGCACAGAGCACCCTGAGTACTGAGCACCCAGCACCCCGAGCACTGAGCACCCAGCACCCTGAGTACGGAGCACCGAGCACCCTGAGTACTGTGCACCCAGCACCCTGAGCACTGAGCACCCAGCACCCTGAGTACTGAGCACCCAGCACCCTGAGCACTGAGCACCCAGCACCCTGAGTACTGAGCACTGAGCACAAGGAGGACTGAGCACCGAGCACCCCGAGCACTGAGCACCCAGCACCCCGAGCACCGAGCACCCTGAGTACTGAGCACCCAGCACCCTGAGCACTGAGCACCCAGCACCCTGAGCACTGAGCACCCAGCACCCTGAGTACTGAGCACCCAGCACCCTGAGTACTGAGCACCGAGCACCCCGAGCACTGAGCACCCAGCACCCTGAGCACCGAGCACCCTGAGTACTGAGCACTGAGCACCCTGAGTACTGAGCACTGAGCACCCTGAGTACTGAGCACCCAGCACCCTGAGTACTGAGCACCCAGCACCCTGAGCAATGAGAACCCTGAGTACTGAGCACCCAGCATCCTGAGTACTGAACACCCAGCACCCTGAGCACTGAACACACAGCACCCCGAGCACTGAGCACCCAGCACCCGGAGCACTGAGCACCCAGCAACCCGAGCACTGAGAACCCAGCACCATGTGTACTGAGCACCCAGCACCCTGAGTACTGAGCACCCAGCACCCCGAGCACTGAGTACCCAGCACCCTGAGCACTGAGCACCCAGCACCCTGAGCACTGAGCACCCATCACCCTGAGGACTGAGCACTGAGCACCCAGCACCCCGAGCACTGAGCACCCAGCGCCCTGAGCACTGAGCACCCAGCACCCTGAGCACTGAGCACCCAGCACCCCGAGCACTGATCACCCAGCACCCTGAGTCCTGAGCACTGAGCACCCAGCACCAAGAGCACTGAGCACCCAGCACACTGAGCACTGAGCACCCAGCATCCTGAGTACTGAGCACCCAGCACCCTGAGTCCTGAGCACTGAGCACCCAGCACCAAGAGCACTGAGCACCCAGCACCCTGAGCACTGAGCACCCAGCACCCCGAGCACTGAGCACCCAGCACCCTGAGTACTGTGCACTGAGCACCCAGCACCCCGAGCACTGAGCACCCAGCACCCTGAGCACTGAGCACCCAGCACCCCGAGCACTGAGCACCCAGCACCCTGAGTACTGAGCACTGAGCACCCAGCACCCCGAGCACTGAGCACCCAGCACCCTGAACACTGAGCACCCAGCACCCGAGTACTGAGCACCCAGCACCCTGAGTACTGAGCACCCAGCACCCGAGTACTGAGCACCCAGCACCCTGAGTACTGAGCACCCAGCACCCTGAGTACTGAGCACCCAGCACCCTGAGCACTGAGCACTCAGCACACCGAGCACTGAGCACCGAGCACCCTGAGCACTGAGCACCCAGCACGCTGAGTACTAAGCACTGCGCACCCTGAGTACTGAGCACCCAGCACCCTGAGTTCTGAGCACCCAGCACCCAGAGCACTTAGCACCCAGCACAACGAGTACTGAGCACCCAGCACCCTGAGTACTGAGCACCCAGCACCCCGAGCACTGAGCACCCAGCACGCTGAGTACTCAGCACTGAGAACCCTGAGTACTGAGCACCGAGCACCCTGAGCACTGAGCACCCAGCACGCTGAGTACTGAGCACTGAGCACCCTGAGTACTGAGCACCCAGCACCCTGAGCACTGAGCACCCAGCACGCTGAGTACTGAGCACTGAGCACGCTGAGTACTGAGCACCGAGCACCCTGAGCACTGAGCACCCAGCACGCTGAGTACTGAGCACTGAGCACCCTGAGTACTGAGCACCCAGCACCCCGAGCACTGAGCACCCAGCACCCTGAGTACTGAGCACCGAGCACCCTGAGTACTGAGCACCCAGCACCCTGAGTACTGAGCACACAGCGTCCTGAGCACCGAGCACGCAGCACCCTAAGTACTGAGCACCCAGCACCCTGAGCACTGAGCACCCAGCACCCTGAATACTGAGCACTGAGCACCCCGAGTGCTGAGCACCGAGCACCCCGAGCACTGAGCACCCAGCACCCTGAGCACCGAGCACCCTGAGTACTGAGCTCCCAGCACCCTGAGCACTGAGCACCCAGCACCCTGAGCACTGAGCACCCAGCCCCCTGAGCACTGAGCACTGAGCACCCTGAGTACTGAGCACCGAGCACCCCGAGCACTGAGCACACAGCACCCTGAGCACCGAGCACCCTGAGTACTGAGCACTGAGCACCCTGAGTACTGAGCACTGAGCACCCTGAGTACTGAGCACCCAGCACCCTGAGTACTGAGCACCCAGAACCCTGAGCAATGAGAACCCTGAGTACTGAGCACCCAGCATCCTGAGTACTGAACACCCAGCACCCTGAGCACTGAACACACAGCACCCCGAGCACTGAGCACCCAGCACCCCGAGCACTGAGCACCCAGCAACCCGAGCACTGAGAACCCAGCACCATGTGTACTGAGCACCCAGCACCCTGAGTACTGAGCACCCAGCACCCCGAGCACTGAGTACCCAGCACCCTGAGCACCAAGAGCACTGAGCACCCAGCACCCTGAGCACTGAGCACCCAGCACCCCGAGCACTGAGCACCCAGCACCCTGAGTACTGTGCACTGAGCACCCAGCACCCCGAGCACTGAGCACCCAGCACCCTGAGCACTGAGCACCCAGCACCCCGAGCACTGAGCACCCAGCACCCTGAGTACTGAGCACTGAGCACCCAGCACCCCGAGCACTGAGCACCCAGCACCCTGAACACTGAGCACCCAGCACCCGAGTACTGAGCACCCAGCACCCTGAGTACTGAGCACCCAGCACCCGAGTACTGAGCACCCAGCACCCTGAGTACTGAGCACCCAGCACCCTGAGTACTGAGCACCCAGCACCCTGAGCACTGAGCACTCAGCACACCGAGCACTGAGCACCGAGCACCCTGAGCACTGAGCACCCAGCACGCTGAGTACTAAGCACTGAGCACCCTGAGTACTGAGCACCCAGCACCCTGAGTTCTGAGCACCCAGCACCCAGAGCACTTAGCACCCAGCACAACGAGTACTGAGCACCCAGCACCCTGAGTACTGAGCACCCAGCACCCCGAGCACTGAGCACCCAGCACTCTGAGTACTCAGCACTGAGCACCCTGAGTACTGAGCACCGAGCACCCTGAGCACTGAGCACCCAGCACGCTGAGTACTGAGCACTGAGCACCCTGAGTACTGAGCACCCAGCACCCTGAGCACTGAGCACCCAGCACGCTGAGTACTGAGCACTGAGCACGCTGAGTACTGAGCACCGAGCACCCTGAGCACTGAGCACCCAGCACGCTGAGTACTGAGCACTGAGCACCCTGAGTACTGAGCACCCAGCACCCCGAGCACTGAGCACCCAGCACCCTGAGTACTGAGCACCGAGCACCCTGAGTACTGAGCACCCAGCACCCTGAGTACTGAGCACACAGCGTCCTGAGCACCGAGCACGCAGCACCCTAAGTACTGAGCACCCAGCACCCTGAGCACTGAGCACCCAGCACCCTGAATACTGAGCACTGAGCACCCCGAGTGCTGAGCACCGAGCACCCCGAGCACTGAGCACCCAGCACCCCGAGCACCGAGCACCCTGAGTACTGAGCTCCCAGCACCCTGAGCACTGAGCACCCAGCACCCTGAGCACTGAGCACCCAGCCCCCTGAGCACTGAGCACTGAGCACCCTGAGTACTGAGCACCGAGCACCCCGAGCACTGAGCACACAGCACCCTGAGCACCGAGCACCCTGAGTACTGAGCACTGAGCACCCTGAGTACTGAGCACTGAGCACCCTGAGTACTGAGCACCCAGCACCCTGAGTACTGAGCACCCAGAACCCTGAGCAATGAGAACCCTGAGTACTGAGCACCCAGCATCCTGAGTACTGAACACCCAGCACCCTGAGCACTGAACACACAGCACCCCGAGCACTGAGCACCCAGCACCCCGAGCACTGAGCACCCAGCAACCCGAGCACTGAGAACCCAGCACCATGTGTACTGAGCACCCAGCACCCTGAGTACTGAGCACCCAGCACCCCGAGCACTGAGTACCCAGCACCCTGAGCACTGAGCACCCAGCACCCTGAGCACTGAGCACCCATCACCCTGAGGACTGAGCACTGAGCACCCAGCAACCCGAGCACTGAGCACCCAGCACCCCGAGCACTGAGCACCCAGCACCCTGAGCACTGAGCACCCAGCACACTGAGCACTGAGCACCCAGCACCCTGAGCACTGAGCACCCAGCACACTGAGCACTGAGCACCCAGCACCCTGAGCACTGAGCACCCAGCACACTGAGCACTGAGCACCCAGCACCCTGAGTAGTGAGCACCCAACGTACTGAGCACCGAGCACCCCGAGCACTGAGCACCCAGCACCCTGAGTACTGAGCACCGATCACCCCGAGAACTGAGCACCCAGCACACTGAGTACTGAGCTCCGAGCACCCCGAGCACTGAGCACCCAGCAACCGGAGTACTGAGCACCCAGCACCCTGAGTACTAAGCACCGAGCACCCTGAGTACTGAGCACCCAGTACCCTGAGCACTGAACACACAGCAGCCTGAGTACTGAGCACCCCGAGCACTGAGCACCCAGCACCCTGAGCACTGAGTACCCAGCACCCTGAGTACTGAGCACCCAGCACCCTGATTACTGAACACCCAGCACCCTGAGCACTGAGCACTTAGCAGCCTGAGCACTGAGTACTGAGCACTGAGCACCCTGAGCACTGAGCACGCAGCACCCCGAGGACTGAGCACCCAGCACCACGAGCACTGAGCACCCAGCGCCCCGAGCACTGAGCACCCAGCACCCCGAGCACTGAGCTCTGAGCACCCTGAGCACTGAGCACACAGCACCCCGAGTACTGAGCATTGAGCACCCTGAGCACTGAGCACCCAGCACCCCGAGTACTGAGCACTGAGCACCCCGAGCACTGAGTACCCAGCACCGTGAGCACTGAGCACCCAGCACCCTGAGCACTGAGCACCCAGCACCCTGAGCACTGAGCACCCAGCACACTGAGTACTGAGCACTGAGCACCCAGCACCCCGAGCACTGAGCACCCAGCACCCTGAGTACTGAGCACCCAGTACCCTGAGCACTGAACACACAGCACCCTGATTACTGAGCACCCTCAGCACTGAGCACCCAGCACCCTCAGCACTGAGCACCCAGCACCCTGAGTACTGAGCACTGAGCTCCCTGAGTACTGAGCACTGAGCACCCTGAGTACTGAGCACCCAGCACCCTGAGTACTGAGCACCCAGCACCCTGAGCAATGAGCACCCTGAGTACTGAGCACCCAGCAACCTGAGCACTGAGCACCGAGCACCCTGAGCACTGAGCACCCAGCACACTGAGTACTGAGCACCCAGCACCCTGAGCAATGAGCACCCTGAGTACTGAACACCCAGCACCCTGAGCAATGAGCACCCTGAGTACTGAGCACCCAGCACCCTGAGTACTAAGCACCGAGCACCCTCAGTACTGAGCACCCAGTACCCTGAGCACTGAACACACAGCACCCTGAGTACTGAGCACCCCGAGCACTGAGCACCCAGCACCCTGAGTACTGTGCACTGAGCACGCAGCACCCCGAGCACTGAGCACCCAGCACCCTGAGCACTGAGCACCCAGCACCCCGAGCACTGAGCACCCAGCACCCTGAGTACTGAGCACTGAGCACCCAGCACCCCGAGCACTGAGCACCCAGCACCCTGAACACTGAGCACCCAGCACCCGAGTACTGAGCACCCAGCACCCTGAGTACTGAGCACCCAGCACCCGAGTACTGAGCACCCAGCACCCTGAGTACTGAGCACCCAGCACCCTGAGTACTGAGCACCCAGCACCCTGAGCTCTGAGCAATCAGCACACCGAGCACTGAGCACCGAGCACCCTGAGCACTGAGCACCCAGCACGCTGAGTACTAAGCACTGAGCACCCTGAGTACTGAGCCCCCAGCACCCTGAGTTCTGAGCACCCAGCACCCAGAGCACTTAGCACCCAGCACAACGAGTACTGAGCACCCAGCACCCTGAGTACTGAGCACCCAGCACCCCGAGCACTGAGCACCCAGCACGCTGAGTACTCAGCACTGAGCACCCTGAGTACTGAGCACCGAGCACCCTGAGCACTGAGCACCCAGCACGCTGAGTACTGAGCACTGAGCACCCTGAGTACTGAGCACCCAGCACCCTGAGCACTGAGCACCCAGCACGCTGAGTACTGAGCACTGAGCACGCTGAGTACTGAGCACCGAGCACCCTGAGCACTGAGCACCCAGCACGCTGAGTACCGAGGACTGAGCACCCTGAGTACTGAGCACCCAGCACCCCGAGCACTGAGTACCCAGCACCCTGAGCACTGAGCACCCAGCACCCTGAGCACTGAGCACCCATCACCCTGAGGACTGAGCACTGAGCACCCAGAACCCCGAGCACTGAGCACCCAGCGCCCTGAGCACTGAGCACCCAGCACCCTGAGCACTGAGCACCCAGCACCCCGAGCACTGATCACCCAGCACCCTGAGTCCTGAGCACTGAGCACCCAGCACCAAGAGCACTGAGCACCCATCACACTGAGCACTGAGCACCCAGCATCCTGAGTACTGAGCACCCTGCACCCTGAGTCCTGAGCACTGAGCACCCAGCACCAAGAGCACTGAGCACCCAGCACCCTGAGCACTGAGCACCCAGCACCCCGAGCACTGAGCACCCAGCACCCTGAGTACTGTGCACTGAGCACCCAGCACCCCGAGCACTGAGCACCCAGCACCCTGAGCACTGAGCACCCAGCACCCCGAGCACTGAGCACCCAGCACCCTGAGTACTGAGCACTGAGCACCCAGCACCCCGAGCACTGAGCACCCAGCACCCTGAACACTGAGCACCCAGCACCCGAGTACTGAGCACCCAGCACCCTGAGTACTGAGCACCCAGCACCCGAGTACTGAGCACCCAGCACCCTGAGTACTGAGCACCCAGCACCCTGAGTACTGAGCACCCAGCACCCTGAGCACTGAGCACTTAGCAGCCTGAGCACTGAGTACTGAGCACTGAGCACCCTGAGCACTGAGCACGCAGCACCCCGAGTACTGAGCACCCAGCACCACGAGCACTGAGCACCCAGCGCCCCGAGCACTGAGCACCCAGCACCCCGAGCACTGAGCTCTGAGCACCCTGAGCACTGAGCACACAGCACCCCGAGTACTGAGCATTGAGCACCCTGAGCACTGAGCACCCAGCACCCCGAACGAGTCTGAGCACTGAGCACCCGAGCACTGAGTACCCAGCACCGTGAGCACTGAGCACCCAGCACCCCTGAGCACTGAGCACCAGCACCCTGAGCACTGAGCACCAGCACACTGAGTACTGAGCACTGAGCAATGTTTCGCTCGCTACAACAACAAAGACAAA